>NW_012132336.1:0-2280 GCF_000143395.1 Atta cephalotes | reverse complement strand
TCTCTCTCTCTCTCTCTCACAAACATATATATACTCATACTTATGCACGTGCATATTTATACGTACAGAGACACGCGAACGAGAGTAAATCTGAAATGAGGGTTCACCGAAATTACAAGAAATCGGCATTACAACATCCTTTAAGGTATCTCAGCGGCGACAACGTTCAACGTTAATTAGTTTTGCTATATTTACATTTAAGGGAAAGATCGATCAAATATATTGTGTGATATAGTTGTGCGATATAGTACAATAGCTTGAGATCACATAATAACATTGAATTGCGATAATACAGGATACTATTGCTCATTATTATTACTATGATTATTGAAGCGAGAATAGTAATAACAATAATCCCGCCAAAATACATGGCAGGATATTTATAATTTGGATAACAGTAATTAGAACAGCAATTAATCATAGATTTAAAAAAGGAGGAAATTATAGATTTAAATTTATACGCACGGCTCGAAAAATCGTCACATTTTCTCACATATCCTTTTTTATTTCTATATATTTCTTCGTTTCTCTCATCTCCTGTAATTTACTGCGCCTTTTTTCTTATATAGATTTTTATAGACATTTTTAAATATATGTATGTCGACGAAGTGAGCGTTGGCAAAGGATTCGCGAATCGAATTGACTCGCGTTTCGTACCGGGAGTAGGTGCGCAAAATCTCACGCACCTTGTATGTTTCGGAATCCGCAGTGGAAAACTGTAGTCTAATACCGTAATAATCTCGTGCAATCATTCGTCTCAGATGTGCGTCTCTTACGGACCTCGCTTATATTCGTCTTTGTTTAACTACACGAACAAGATTTGCACAAGACATCAAGAAACATGCCATCATGGCGTTAATGAAGACTCTAAATTGTAAGTTTAACTGTATCTCTAGATTTTTATAATATTACGCTTTTACAGCGTAAACTCATTAAGCAATATTCTTGCAATTAGAGATGATAATGATTCCAAGCATTAAGCAAAACGCACTACGTTCTAATTACGTACACCTCTTTTTATTTTTTACGTTTTTGTGGCTATATCGAGAACTGTATCACAGCCTCGACAAATATGTCGGATCTGGTAGCTTAGGATCTCAACAAGTACTTTTCTCATATATGTCGTACACGAATAGTAACAAGACGCCGATACGTAATAAATACACGACAATTTTTTTTCAAATTTAATGTTTACACGAAGATTACACCACATAAAGTGACACGTATATATTTCGTACATAAATATACGTCATTTCACATTACGGATAACATATTGCTACGCTACTTTCTATATTGCTTCTACGAACGTGTTCTATTTTCGCGGGGTCCAGTCGGCAGATCACGAGAATTGCCATTTGTCCGAATCGCGAGACAAATAAATCGTCACAGCTAGAGTTTCCCGCGGCGAATCCTCATAAAGTTTATCATATAATTCGCAAATCCTGCGAACGCTTCGTACCTCGTCTCTACTCTATCTTATTCTATTCTACTCTCTTTCTCACTCTCATTCACCCAATCTCTCTCTCTCTCTTCTCTCTCTCTCTCTCTCTCTCTCTCTCTCTGCATAATTTTTTCTAATATAAGTTTAGATACTATTCTCTGTCCCGACAAATTCCATGGCATTCTCTATACCTTCTTTCTTGCATGCGTTGTGAAATGGCGGAAAACGGAAATTAATCTCGAAGAATTCATCGAGAAACGCCGGAATTTGCGACAAGCTCGTACTCTTCTCTTTTTCCTTCTTTCTTTTTTTTCACGTTTTATTCTCTCTCGTTTACCTATGGCGAATGAGATCAGCGAGTTTCGGTAAATCGTATGCGCCAGAGTACTTCGCGTAAAAATGTCGTATTGTTCTTACGACGAAAATACAAGATCTGATCGTGGCCGTATTGCAATTACGAAGAACTCTTTAAAAGACCCAATCGTTCCTATCGTCGGTTTCCCTGCAGCCATTCAGGGAAACCAAATCGGGCGGTTCTTCTCAACGTAGGACTGGAATTCCTTTATACAATTTTTTTTCCGGAAGAATACAGGAGTACCGATATACCGACCGCGCGATATCGATTATCTCGTTCCATTATTCTGTCTCGGTTGATCTTCTGATTCATTTTTAATAGAATTATGCTTTCGACTTTTTTCTATACATTTATTATCTCTACAACTGGCATTGTATATAATTATGCATCGTGAATTTAGTGAAGCCTTTACATTTAAAGATAACTTTTGCATCGTGTGCCTGCTCTTTATATATATATATATATATATATATATATATATATA
>NW_012132335.1:0-2276 GCF_000143395.1 Atta cephalotes | reverse complement strand
TATATATATATATATGTATATATATATATATATATATATATATATATATATACACAATTGTATTTCCAGAGACAATAAGTTATTCTTAACTACACAGGAAACTAAATCAACTGAAAATGCAGTTACCAACATTGATCTTCGACCGAAAATTTACACATACACAAATCGATCCATTACATCATGTGAACGACAAATGGTTTATCAATCCTACAACTATGGATATCCCAGTAGCATGCCTTTTGCAATTGGGAAGTAATTTCAGTTTGCTAGCTCATATCAACAAAAAATTTGCACACATGAATTCATAAAACATTTTGAACACTACAATAGATATTTAAATGAAAAAAATAAAGTCAAATTTTTGAAACGCAGCAATCTCCAAGTTGTTTGACTTTCAACATAAAAAAGTGGAAAGAAAAAATTTCGAGATGGAATTGTTCCATATACACAGAATTACTTGTCAATTTTGCCAGGAACATCCAGAAATAATATTCACTAACGCAGATAAAGGCAATGTCACGGTGTCTTTAAACAGGGATAGTTACGTTGAAAAAATAGAAGAGATGTTACAAGATCATAATACATACATTTTATCAGAACACAATCCTATTAATAAAATAGAAAAAAGTGGGTTTATAAAAAGATGGCTTGACAGAGACCTCATATCAAAAACAGTACCTATCCTTGTTCTCTAGCGATTCAACATTGCTTTGAGTCTGATGTCCCCAAAATACATAAAGAGAGAAGTTCCCT
This sequence comes from Atta cephalotes, assembly GCF_000143395.1. Lineage (NCBI taxonomy): Eukaryota > Metazoa > Arthropoda > Insecta > Hymenoptera > Formicidae > Atta > Atta cephalotes. The sequence continues at coordinate 1,523 of NW_012132335.1, read as the reverse complement.
TTAGAATCATAGTGTCGACGGATTAATGGCCTTGCATCCTATTGCTTCATTTTTCTATCACATCATAGAATCACGTATTGAAGTGAATCCTAGACAAGCAAACAATAGTTTCGAGATATAATTTAGTAGAAGAAAAACTGATCGAAAACTCCATTTTGATCTCACTCGATGTCGCATCCATGTATCCATGTTCACCAACATACCAATAGATCTCGCAATCGACAGCATAAATCGTAGATGGCATTTAATTTCGACAAAAATTAAAATTCCGAAAGATGAATTTATGAATGCCTTGCAATTTATTCTTTCATCGACTTTTTTCACATTTAACAACAAAGTATACCAACAAACTTTTGCACTCCAATGGGATTTCCAATGTCCCCCATAATAGCCGATTTAGTCTTGAGAGACTTTGAAGATAAGGTATTGAGTTCAATCAAGATGGATCAATAAGGATCTTTTTTTACAGATATGTGGATGACATCTGATTGACTGATTGATCGTCCGATTGACAGAGTAGATGACATTCTCATCACATTTAATAGTTTCCATGACCGACTTCAATTCACAATTGAGATCGAAAAAGAAAGATGTTTAAGTTTTCTAGATATTTTAATAAAAATAGATAACAACAAAATCATCATAAACTGGTTCCATAAAAAGACATTTTCAGGACATTATCTCTCTTTTTACTCCAACCATTCCTCATGTCATAAAATCGGTGTCGTTTACAGCCTAGTGGACAGAAGCATTCTTCTCTCACATCCTACCTAAAAGAATTTAGAATTAATTATCAACATCCTCAACGACAATGGCTATCTTCTAAATTTCATTTTTAACAATATGAAAAAAAGAATCAAATTCTTACTTAATAATAAAGTAAATATAAAAAAAGAGTCCCAATGTTTTCAATACCATCACATCTTTTATCAATAATCTCACATACACATAGAACAGATGTATCAATAAACTTAACTCTTTCATCAGAGTACATAAAGATAGAATTAACAAAACTCACACTCAGAATGTGATATGTAAAATAAGTTGCAACGACTGTGATGTGTATGTAGGACTCGTATGTAGGACAGATAAAGAGACAATTGAAAACGCGATTAAAAGAACACAAAAGCAATATTAGATATGATCCGTCTAAACACAGTCATCATATAACATATATTAAAGAATAATTATAATTTTGATTGGGAAGGGATAGAAATACTAGACAGAAAATAACTACAATAAAAGAAGAATATCTGAAACATATCAAAGAACAAACTCAAGGAATTAATTCGTAGAAGGACATTGAGAATCTAGACAAATCATATTTCACGTTACTAAAGTCTTTTCATAGAAACAAAAATAAATAGAAACCTCTTTGTCGGTCCTATATAAGCTTCGCATTGAAAACTATACAAGCATGAAGACATGGATGTGGTGTTCCTGTTCACTCGTAAGTTTTTTAAAAGTGGAATCTATATATATATATATATATATATATACATATACATGCGTTATATTTCGAC
>NW_012132334.1:0-2279 GCF_000143395.1 Atta cephalotes | reverse complement strand
ATATATATATATATATATATAGATCGAAATTTCTTTCAAATTTAATTATAATATTAATATAAGAAATTATTTAGAATAAACTAAGTTCAATGGGATTTGACACGCATGAATATGATAAATCGCCAGAAAATGCCTGGTTGTACTGAGAAAAATTTCTAGTTGAAAATGAACGAACTAGGAAATTCTGATCAATCAGAATTCTAATTACTTCAACTAGAATTATAATAGATTCAATCAGAAAATTCTTGTCCATTTTCCATCAGAATTCCAATTAATGCAATCAAACTTTTTTATTAATATATATCTGTTTAAGAGGCTCCCAATTCTTTACATCTTTCGTACTTTTACACGCAGATGAGATCTCGCGTAGAATTTAGTTAAATTTATACAATTCAATGCCCTCGAGAAAATAATAATTTCGTTGCAGAGGTAAGAATCAAGGCTGCCGACTGTTGATAACGTTGCGGAATACGTCGCGATGGGCGAAGTTGGTTCTCTATTCGTTTGGCTGTTATCGCAGCGAGCGTCGGGCGTGTCTGTGGTGCGATTATCGATTAGCCCTGGCAAATCCACTGAGATGGAAAATGAAATAGCCGCGCACCCCCGTGCTCGGCTCATCGACGGGGCGTCAGGGAAATGCGTGATCTATCAACCCTATCGGCGTTACACTTGCATTCTAGGCTCGTTGAGCTGCCACGCGGCGGACGCCGGTAATATGTTTTAATAATGGGAACATAATGCGCGTAAAATGCACCGCGCGTCGATACATACACTCGTATCGGATACCCGGACAGTATGTTTTATTGGGATTATCAACGTACACGAGAGAGTTGCGATCTCAATGTCGTACGCTTGTTTCGCACCCAGTCAATATGATACCTGCTCCGCCGCGCATCCGCCGGGGAAATCCGACACACTTTTGTTTGCACCATGCCTGAAATATTAAATGAGCGCTGGAGAAACGCACGATAATTATTGCCGCGCAACACTAAAACGCTTGTAACATTGATGCATCGAGCGTCGCGCATGTATGTTTATCTGAATTATCCTCTTATGAACGAATAATGGAGAACTTGGCACGGCTCGCTGCCAATATTATACGTGCCCATAAATATCACATTTCGAGTTCATCGAAGATGATCGAATAATTAAGCCAAAAATTATTGCTGCCAATGGATTAACAGGCATTTCGACATTGATAAGTCCGATATTATATTAGTCGACCATGCTCGTTCGACAAAGACCCAAAGGGATAAAATTCTCGTTTCATCGCGCGCCGATTCGACGCGCTCACCAACGATTTAATTTGCTTTCAACGAAGCTTACAACGACGAGTAATTATAACGTTGCTCTGAACGATAAGCTTACCTTGTCTTGTCGGAGCAAATTTGATTTCACGAGCAAGGAATCGTATTTGAATTCCTTCGTGCCATCTTTTTTCCTCCTGACGGTCAACGATGTCAAAGACACCATGTCCAAAGTAGCAAAATGACGTTCGAACGTCCGTTCAGTTGTGGAAGCACATCCCTCGATGCCCGATAGCATCGCGACATGTAAAAGATCAAAGCGTCAGACTGCGAAGACGTGTGCTGGATGATGCGTACGCGACGGGGAAACGTCGCTTTATGCCTTTTCAACCCATTCCGCTGTTGTCACTCGAGAAGTAGCAAAGATGTTTCAACGAGTTCCAAGGAGGAGTTACGAATTCCCAGCCCTCAATGTTAGTTCTCGTTCGCTTTCTCGCTACACCGCCAGGGGAGTCGGTTGTTACGAGACGCGATTCCCCATGCTGGAATCACAGTCTGGGTGAGTGTTACATCAAACTAGTAGAAACGCTTTTCCCTTTTGTTTAATCGTCACTAATGCTGGCACGGTGTGCTTATATTCAATTCACCAGCTGTGTATGTAGGTATTTTATATTTTTCATTATTCTGGCCAAATATAGATCATTTCGTCTAATCTAATCTTTCTTTTTGCTACTTTTGAGTAAAATATTAAATATACTTTTATCACATAAACTCGAGTGGTCTATTGATAGAAATGAATTGACATTTGGATTTGATAGAAATAAATTCTATGTTTATTATATGAGATCCTATATTTTTAAAAAATAAATTCTATATTTGTTATATAAGAGTTCAGTCATATTAATTTTGTTTCATTTTCATTATTTTAAAATTTATTAATATAATTTTTTTGTATTAATAAATTTTTATAAAAGGAGAAGGGGGAGAGCCAGGGGGGGAGAGAGAGAGAGAGAGAGAGAGAGAGAGAGAGAC
>NW_012132333.1:0-2281 GCF_000143395.1 Atta cephalotes | reverse complement strand
GGCTTATAAACTAATCTATATGCCCTAATCAAAAATCATATAGATCTAAAAATATATATATAATAATATAATTTTAAAAACTTTCTTATAATAATTACTACCCCTATGACTAAAATTCCGATTAGACAACTTCCTAACGTAATTAAATTTTCTAAAGAAGATAAATAAATTAGATAATAATCAAAATAAAAAATTCAATTTCCTAAAGATCTTACTGTAATCCTCAATGACATTATAATAATTATAGATATAATAATTAATTTATCTTCTTTAATACATATACAACAATAAAATTTTAATCTTCTATTAAAAAATAAATAATAAAAAAATAATGAATAAAATACAGTTAACGATATGATTATTAATACAAACATAAATATATTTAATCCTTTTCTCCCATAAATAATTTCTATATACGTCTTTTCTATAAAATCCAGCCATAAATTTCCTTCTTAAAACCATCCTAGAAATCAATAATCTTATTATTACGTAAGGAATTACTTCATTTAAATTTCCTAATAATCAAATATATTGTGTATTCTTTATTAAATGAATTACAGTCCTCGCAGCCTAAATAGTATAGACTTAAAAATTGCATGTAATGATTTGAAAATCATCTGAAAAATTGCAATAAATGATAATAAGCTATTATCCTAAACCTTAAAATTATTATTAATTCTAACGGCCTCAAAGTTGACAATGCAATAATTTTTTTAAAGTTATTCTCAAAATTAGATATAATTCCTGATATAAATATAGATCCTTATATAATATTAAAATAGAAATAAAACTTAAAACTACTCTTACATTTGTTTCTATTAAAAAAATTAAAAACGAATTATTAAATACACCCCCGCAGTTACTAAAGTTGAAGAATTTACTAAAACTGAAACAGGTGTTGGAGCAGCTATAGCTAAGGGCACACATAGAAAAAGGAATTTGAACCCTTTTAGTAATGGTAATTAACATTATTAATAATATTAAATCCAACCCCCTTAAATATTACTAAATTTCACCTCCCAACTATCATCATTATTCTAATTGCTATTAAAATTCCTACATCTCCAATTCGATTGAATAATACCGTAATTATCCCAGAATTATAAAATATGTAATTATGATAATAAATAACCAATATGATACTATCCCTAACCCATCTCAACCAACTAAAATCCTAATAACGTTAGGACTAATTACTATTAAAACTATAGATAAAATAAATAATAACAATAAATAATTAAACCGATTAATATACTTCTCCATATTCATATAAGTTAGTCTATATAATTATTGAAGAAATTAATATAATAAATCTAATAAATAATATAGAAATTCAATCAATTAATATAATAAATTTTAAAATTATAGCATTAAACTCAAAAACTATTCACTCTAAAATTACTATTAAATCTAAATAATAAAAACTTATTCTTATTATTCTTAAAATAATAAATGCTCAAAATATATAAAAATATATATATAAAAAATAATATATTTAAAATAATTTAAGATTCTTTCTAACTTTTAAAGTATTTTTAATTCCACAAATTAATATTTTTTATAAATTATTTAAATAAATTAATTAACACTTACCTCTATATATCTTAATATTTTTAATCTCTTATTTAACTTTAACTACTTACTAATAAGTCTAACAATTTTCCCCCTCTATTCTTTAATAACAATCACTCCCCTAATCTATCTCTACCCTTCAAATTATATAAATATAATTATATTTAATAAATATATTAATAAAGGAAAAAAATGTATAACTAAAATCATATACTCTTTTAAACTTGAATCATAAACATTATTTTCATTATAAATATTTTTTCCATGATAAACACATGAAAATAAGTATAATGAATAAGCACTCCTTAGAAAACAAACCAATATTAACTACATTATTATCCTAATATCTCAATTTACAATTCTTATTAATATTAATATTTCCCCAATAAAATTTAATGGAAAATTAAAAGGAAAATAAAATTAAAAGGAAAAGAAAAATTTATAATACAAAATAAAAATCACTATATAATAACTGCAGGTAAATTTCTCACAATATCTTTATTTAAAAATAACAATCGCCTCCCCGATCGCTCATAATATAAATTTATTATATTATGAGATAATATAAAATGACGTAATATAAAATATCCCTGAAGAACACAGTCCACGTGAAATTATCATTACATACTTTCCTAATATTCCTATTTTATAAAAAGTTATTAACGTATATAACATTAAATTTATATGAATTACGGATGAATAAGCTATT
>NW_012132332.1:0-2280 GCF_000143395.1 Atta cephalotes | reverse complement strand
GAGAGAGAAAGAGAGAGAAAGAGAAATAACTATAAGATTACATAATAAAAGGATAATTGATAAGTGCTGTGAATATGAAATTCATGTTTTAAATAGAGTTTTGTAATCATAATAAATATAATCGCACGCGAAGATGTGATAATTACTCATTAACTTCCGTGCTATTAAAGTTAAAATAATCTTTATTCAAGATCTACGACGAATTGAAAGGAAATAATAATATATGAACAGATTAGACGACTAAGATTACATAATAAAATTGAAAAATGCTACAAATAAAAATCGATGACGTTTAAATAGAGTTTAATATTCAAAATAAATGTGATAATTGCTCATTAGCTTTCATGCTATTAAAGATGAGAATCTAATTTTTATTCAAGATTACGTCGCACGACAGAATAATGCTGTTCGAGGAAATCAGATGACTATAAGATTATATATCTAATACAATAACAATTAATTCTACAAATAGAATATGAAATCAATGATATTTAAATAGAATTTAATAGTAGTAATCAAAATGATAATCAATGAATGTGATAATCATACGCGAAAATAGGAAATTTGTATAGATATAATTTATTTATTCTTGTCAAAAATATGAATTTTGATCAAACCGAAATATAAATTCCAGTTAACTTAGATTTTATACTAGACGATTAGAAAGAAATTATAATAAAAGTTTAAGGCTTTGATTTCTATAGTTTGTCATCACATATACGGTCCTATAATATATTATATTATTTATAATAAAAGTACAATAATAATTAACACAGAGTTTATTTTTGTATCAGTTATATCATCGAAAAATGAATTTATCACAGCTATACCGGCTTGAATCTTTGTATAAATTATGCAGGAAATGTTCGAGGCTGAAATAACTTTCGTGTCTGAAATAACTTTCATTGAACCTGCGCTGCCGACTGAAAAAATACTCGACGCGCCCTTTCGCAACATAATTATGTTAACGACTGGCGAATAGATGCCTCGTAATCATAACCTTTCGGATTATTCTGCTACTTCCCGGAATACATAATTCCTCTGTAATCGTGATTGTCCTGGGATCCTCTCTCGGAACGCTCGCGACGCATTGCGGTAGCTCGCGAGCTCGAGCTCATGCAACGCGAGACCCTCGAATTTTTAGTCCGCACAAACATTAAATATTCGCAGTCGCGGCCCGGTCCGGCCAGGCTATACCACGCCATGCCGTTGTGCGGATTTATTTGGGAATATTCGCGCGCGCGGATCGTGCCGCGTCGCGCACGGCTCTTTTCTCTCTATCTCTCTCTCTCTCTCTCTCTTTCTCGTCACACGTGTGCGTGCATACGTGCATAGACGGATATGGACAGGTGCGCGTGTGCACACGCGCGCGGCCGCAGATACTGCACAATGTTATTTAAAATTTCGACCATTCATATTTCACCGACGCGACCGTCGGTACAGGTCGCGCAAATATTGACGGTCGCCGAGCGTGTATCGAGCCAAGCTGGCGCACACGGCCGGATACTTTCGTAAATATTTAAAGGACCACCCGGGTGGGTAATTAATCGGCTCTCAATGGAGCGTTAAAACAATCGTGGGATCGGCAGCGGCAAATGGGGTGAGAGCGAGGATCCTCTTCGCGCTTACGAGGACAAAAGCGCAGCGTGGACAGCGCGCGCGGACGGGAATGACGAAATTTTCGGAAGAGTCGTTTCAATCAGAAACCTAATATTCTTTTCCAATTTCGAGCCAATCGATCCGGCGGTCTGCTGGAAATTCCCTTTGCTCCCGCGCGCGCGGTGCCCATCCCGCACACGCATTCCCATACCTACATACGATAAACCGATACAGCGCGGCCCGCTTTCTCTCCCCCTTTCCCCCTCTCCCTCTCTTCCCACGTGAGACCGCACACATTCCAACGTAAAACGTAACTAATTACCAATACCGTTATTGTATGAGTAACGACCGCACACTGTCATCCAGCCCCCGTGTCGCTCACATTTTGCATCTCGGACGAAAGGAGGAATGACGCGCGCGATACCCATGGGATAATAAATAATGTCTTCTTACGTTTGCTAGGAAAGTCAGATAGAGGGGAAAAAGGTGTGATTAAAGTTTAATTTAGATTCGAATATGTAACACTGAGGTCGGGAGATGTAATTTCATGTGAATTTGGATACCACGCTGCAACGTGGTATTGTGCAGAATAATCGATTACAGGAGGCAGCGTATAGTCACGCATATATGTGTATATATATATATATATATATATATATATATATATATAGTATATATATA
>NW_012132331.1:0-2284 GCF_000143395.1 Atta cephalotes | reverse complement strand
AGAGAGAGAGAGAGAGAGAGAGAGAGAGAGAGAGAGAAAAGTTCTTTTTTAAATATTTTATATTAAATTGTATCAAAACGTATGTATTTGTTTACACATTTATATAAAAGGTAAGAGAGAAGTTCATTAATTTTTTAATTAAAAAAGTATAAGTTACCAATTTATATTTCTTTAATTTCAAAATTGAGCTTTTTTGTTACCATATCGTTTTATATTATATCGTTGTGACGATCATGGCACAGAGAATTGTAAGTCTGTTTTTTTGTGCTAAAGATGGATTCAAATTCAGCTAAAAACATGAAATTTAATTTATTCGATTATCACATTCGGAAGACAATAGCAAACTATCAAGAATAATCTGTGCCAAAAGAATCTTTCTTAATTGGTTGTTTCGAATCAGCATTGAAATATAGGATATTCATCCCATATTCATCCGCTACAAAAAGATGCATCTTGAAGATATATATGCAGCTTTACTATCCTCTAAGAGAGTTCAGCAATGGGTTAATAAAAATTGCATTCTCATAAAAATTAAGAACTTTTAAATAGTTCCTAAATAGTCCAAACTCCACACTGTCTTGGTGTTTGTGATTCTTTATAAGGAAGTTAAGGATTTACATAGAGACTTATAAGCAGTCATATCGTGAGACAGACATCATTGAACCATAATAAGATGTTTCATGTAAACTTCTATGTAAATATCATACAGAAGAAGAGAAAATTATCTTATTCTTTTGATAGAACATTTATCATATATCGAAATTCAATTTTTCGAAGTCAAAAATTAATTATTTTCCAAAAATATAAATTAACAAAATAAATTTTCATATCAATAAAAGTATAGTAACTTATTAAAAATTAAATTAAATTTCTTTTTTTTATAAAAAAATTATATTATTTAATTATCTGCGTTAAATGACGTTATAAAAATATACATGTACACATATACAATATATTTTAAATAATACGTAATTATTAAATATACTTATGTTACTAAAAATATATATTAAACAAGATTATATATACATATATATTTAGAATACACATTTCATTCATAAAATATAATATAAAATTAAAAAAAGGATTTCAAACTGTTCTATCAAATATCTTTTCATTTTACGAGAGTACTTGGGCTGCACAGTTTTAGATTTCGAAATTCTAGACCGTAACATGGAATTTTTCTCTTAACAGCTAAACGTATTGTGAGTGGCAGCCCATGACTCTGATATACGTTACTTAGGATTACGCGATGTCTGGCACTTGCGGACTGCAAATTCAATTACATGCATTGAATTCAACAGAGGGTAGAAGTTCTCAACGATCTACAAGTTCACGTGCAGGTTCCCAAACTGGCAGTGCTCACACTTTAGGCAAGCGTTTATACAACTGCGGTGATATGTAACAGTAAACACCTAAACTGACAATGATACCTTAAACTTTGTTGTTTATGTACAAACGACCGCATTATTATATTAGTCTTTGCAATTTAGTATTTAGTAGAAAACGTGTGAGTAATAATCAATATAATAATTTTCTTAAATATAATAATTTGCTTTGTGTTAAATTCGAGATTACTTTGATTTAATGTCATGCACAGAAATAAGTAAGTTTGTAACATATTTTAATTTTATAAGTTTCTGTAGGTGTTGCATATCTAAAGAAAAGTATTATTCTCAAAAACTATTTCCTTTTCAAAAGTAGAGAATATTTCGAAAGTTTTGAGTATTTTGAATAGGTTTTAAGAAATTCAAAGAGATAGAATAAGTTGGCAATCTTTGTAATAATTGAGCTGTAGCAGGCGTGTATAAATAGGGAGAAATTGCATTAATGCGTTCGACCTTTGAAACTTTATCGTATCGAAGTCGATGTCAAAGTTAAAGTTTTAATTGAAATCAACGCTGTAACCAGCATCACGTGAATTTGATCAAAGAGCTCCAACTAGTTTCATACAGTCGATCTCACTCGATTGTTTTGAACCGATTAACGTTATATTGATTATATATTCTATCCCTATGTCAGAGACAAACTATGTAAATTGGCAACCAAGAAAATAGTTGTGCAATAGTATCAAATTAATTTAGTAATAGTATCAAATTAATTTAGTTAATAGAAATTTGCTTGATAAATATTTTATCGAAGTTTATACTCTTTGAATTTATAATGTCATAAATAAAACTTTTAATAAATGTGATATTATAATCACTGTTTAGATGCAAAATCATTGATTAGAAATTAATTACAATTTGAAAATAAATTATAGAAATTATAGAAAATTCAATGAAAT
>NW_012132330.1:0-2281 GCF_000143395.1 Atta cephalotes | reverse complement strand
CACACACATGTATATGTATACATATACTCAGATAATACACACATCCACACTCACGTACATACATGCACACATGAAACAAACGCGTCGTGGAATATGTCCTGATGAGCAAACTGTATCCTCTTGGCAAACAGATAAATCGCCATTGCGCTCTCGCGATAAGGTTCTCTCGCAACGTTGCAGCAACACAATGCGTTGCATGTCGTGAATTCTCATTTCTCCTCCGTTGTTGTGCCTTGCTTCATTTGTCCTCTTCTTCCGATTTGTATTCCTCCTTCACAAATAAAAATACGTTGTAAGCTGGAGCTTTATCGAAATGAATAATGGAAATTTTTGCCAACGATCTTGAGACTTCTTGTAATTTTATCGATGAGTTTTGTGTGATGTGATTAATTAAATTTTTAATATTAGTGAGTCGTCAATGTTATACAGTCAAATCTTAATTTAATCTTTATTTTAATTTAATTTTCATTTTAATCCTGCTTATATTTAAATTCATTAGATGCGACCATATCGTTCGATCGAGTCATCATTAAAAAGATCTAAAAAAATAAAAAACTTTTACAGAAAAAAAGATTTTATGTTAAGAGACAAAATCATCAAATACCACACAAAAAAGTATTTTTTAAATAAAGTATTAGTTAGAAAATAAATTATATTTTAAGTCAAACAGATCCAAACAGATCGCCAAGATTATGAGCTTTCATTTTTATTCCAGAAATAATTCTATTTTGAAATTCCATTTATAAGAATCTATTCGATATTTCGCCTTGAATTTTCCTAAGGAATTTGTCATTGACGAGTAATCCGGTAATTCCTGGGCCGACTTATGTGCCGCATCAAGTTCCGGAATTCAATTAAACGGGCTAAGATTCGAATCCCAGCTGTCGTCTTTGATTTTTCCAAGAGATATCTATGCTACCGCCTTCTGGGCCGCCTGGTATGGAATCCACTTAAAGCGGAAGTAAAGTTTCTAGGTTAATCTTACAGACCAAGACGAGAGTAAGATATTCCACACACGTTTGTTTCTATATAAGAATGCAAAATCATGCAGATTTATATGCACGCGATACGAGACTAAGAGCGTGAATTTAAACCGATATGCACGCGTTGTACCTTGTATAAAAGGCACGCTGTTCCCCTTTATTGCAACCACAGTATGATCTCTTGCTTAATCCTCTGAGCTCCTCGATGCAATACATCAGGAGCGAAAGAGTGTAAAGAAATGACAGCGAGGAAGTCACCGAGTGTCAGTGACAATGGAAGAAAATCATATCACGTGACAGTCTGGCAAAGTATCGAGCCCGTCATGCCAGACTCAGTTATTACTACTTAGAGAATAGAGAGGATTATTGGTACCATTTAGTTAGAAGAGTTATTGCTTGAGTAGAAGATTTATCGTCAAGTCATTCTGTTGGCTAAGAGGAAAATTTCTAATTATTCTTGCATGGACTTAGAAATACAATATTATGTAATAAATATATTTGTGAAAACGTAACAGCAATTACAAACAGTAATTTTAAGAAAAAAAATAGGCAGTATAAGGTAACATAGAAAAACGATTATTAAATTAATATAATTAATGAGTATATATTATAAAATATAAAATATAAAGTACATACTGTTTAACTTATATACAAGAATAACATATATCATATGTTTTACTTAAAATTTTTATTTATAGAAAATGTTTAATTATATAATACAATGAAATCATATTATGTTGTAATTTCTCTGTTCTTGATATCTTATCCATCATAATATTCATCACTTGCAATTATAATTATCTGAAATTTGGATCACATGCTGAAAATTACACAATTTTTGATCTTTTGCGAGTAATATTCATTTCGTTCCTCTTCTAATATGCATTCGCTGCAGAGCGTGCTTCTCACCTATCTCGTTCATTTCCCTTTATTATCTCTTACTACCTATTGTGTGCGTGAGAATGATATTTCATTCGTAGTAAATATTCCAGCGAAAGACTCTCGGATATGACATGATAATCATTATCAACGATCGCATTACATTAAACGAGGAAATGTAGATTATACGCGAAATAGGATTGTCCTGACGGAGGTAACCTGTGGAATAATAATCACAATTTTACCTTGCGTTGCAAAAGTTTAGTGATCTGCTTCATCGGACCGATGCTTTTCGCAAATAGCGTGTCCTTATTGGCCACACATAAAGATCCGTAAAGTAATTTTCCGCGCGTAATTACCCGTCGGTGCAAATTATATCTATAAAGAGTCACCGTTTTTCTTCTCTCTCTCTCTCTCTC
>NW_012132329.1:0-2285 GCF_000143395.1 Atta cephalotes | reverse complement strand
CTCTTCTTTTTCTTCTTCTTCTCTCTCTCTCTCTCTCTCTCTCTCTCTCTCTCTCTCTCTTTCTTTCTGTCCACGTAGGCATTTTTCCAAATAATATAGCTGAAATATATATTTTCCGAGTATTTATAAAACACTCTGAATGACAAAATTAGTTTGGACAAAAGATTAACAATAATTTTGTCATTGCGTGCGTCAGTTGCTGCTACAGGAACGAAGTAAGTAACCCCATTTGGCGATACGTGAAGTCGAAGCATGGCGTGAAGTTAAAGAGTGACGAAGTGCGAGAAACAAGGTCGAAGGAATGAGAGAGGTAAAGCGAGAAGAGAGAAAGGTAAAGAGCAGAGGATGGCAGTAGGTACGAAGAGTGCCTTGAGTGGTCTAGTGGAGTAACGCGAGGAAGAGTGCGCGAGGGGTAAGAGAAAAGGGGTAGCAAGAGGTGCGTCTGGGGAGTCGAGGGTCGGATGATGCCTCTGGTTCCTCCACTTTCTACGCTCCTTTTGCTCCTTCTTCCTTCCTTCCTTCCTTCGTCGCTTTCTCCTTCTTTCTTTCGATTCCTCCTATCTTTCCCGCCTTTTCTCTATCGTATCCTTTCGTGGAATATCCACCCTCGATGGGGAAGCAGGGGTGGTCGAATGTCTGCCAGAGTGTACTAAGCTCGCCTGGATTCTTCATGGTGATGCTCTGGAGACCGGAAACCGCGTGCGAGATTCGCGACATGTGCAGGGCTGTTCGTGCATTTGTAATAAGTTTCGCGTCTTTTTGTTTGCGTTTTCGTTTCTGATTGTTCGTTGCGTTGAATCTAGATTGCGAAACAAAATTGAATATCGCGTGTGGCGCAAAGTATATAGTGTCTAGACAGTGCCAATGAATAATTTATCATATCAATATTGCCTGTCTATTTTTTATCTTAATTATTATACTTGTAAAATTAATTTATTATATTATAAAATTATGAGACATAGAAAATTATGAGACATAGTTGAGATTTTTCATTTTTTGGATCGATCAATTTATTAATTACTGTGTTATCACATTGTGTATATATATATATATGTGTATATATATTTTTTTTAAGATCAAATTATTAAGCATTGTTATCATTATAAAATTTTTGACAAATAATGTTTGATATTTGACAATGTTAAATTTGTTCTCTTTGTGAAATAGAGTTTCTGAATATAACTTACATTCCTCCCTCATAATATATACTGCAATTGTTAGACGGGTGTACCTTGCGTGAAAATCTTCCGGAGTTTCCTGATAACGGTTTCAGTGGAACATAGCTACATACGAAGCATATATATAGTAATATATACCGTTAAGGAGACGTATATGTACGTAATAGCCAGTTTCGTATTACACTGTCACATAATGCTCCGCCGTCATAAAAAGGGAAAGAATATATGAAACGGTAAGGTTTTCTTCAAAGAGGAGGCACTGGAAAGAAATAATGGATATAATGAAGCAGACGTTGTTCGTTTACTGTGTCTAGGTACTCGTAATATTCTAAGACTACCTTTTTTCCTTTCTCTATAATGAAATCACGATTTGCGACGAATACAGTGGCCTTTTAGTAACTACCTGAGTTTTTCAATATTTCATGAATTTCATTCTAGAGATTCACCTCGAGCCATTGCTTTTGTCGTTCAAGTCTCAACTTACATAGGACATGAGGACCGATGTCACGACAGCTATACACGAGAAATTGATGGTACTTTGTCGAATAACGGCTAACGATAGTTTGATATTACGAGACCGCTTTGAATGGACGAGCTTTTGCTCGTCTCCGACGTTATCTCAACGTTATCTCAACGTTGTCCAACTAACTCTCAACAGCAATCGGAAGACTCGTTGTATGATCGTAGTTCCACCAGTTTAGAGAATCATGAATTAACAATGATATTTTAATAGACAATAATCGAATTAACAATGATATTTTAATAGACAACAATCGAATTTAGAAACGAAATTAATTTGATCTATGTATTTTCGAAAAATTAAACTCAGCAAAGAATTGATGCCTCTTGTACCTGTGTTATGCGATAACGGTGCATGATCAATCTGATATGGTGAAGAGATTATGATCGGTGCCAATTTGCGCTTTATCACGCCATCTCGATTACGATAATGGTACACTCAGCAAGCCGGGCGAAACGAGAGTGATATTAGGTATTCACAGTTTACGTCATAATTTATGCACACTACGTTGCTGCACTATTTTGTCGGATACATATATGCGTCTCTTTCTCTCTCTCTTTCTCTCTCTCTCTCTCTCTCTCTCTCTC
>NW_012132328.1:0-2283 GCF_000143395.1 Atta cephalotes | reverse complement strand
TATATATATATATATATATATATATATATATATATATATATATATATAATCTATAAACAAAGCGCGAAATGCAGCATCTTCATACATTGAGAATATCATAGTAAGGGATATTTGAGAATTGTCCGCACAGGACCGGTGTCTCAGGTGTCTTTACTAATTCAGCAAACAGTTGCGGAATACATTTAATAATATGTCCCGCTCGATCTCCTGTTTCAGATATGATCGGGAGAGAGACCATCTCTATGGTATTACATGGTACAAGGACCACGAGGTATTCTACAAATACGTACTCCGAGATAAAAATCCCCACGTCTATGACGTCAATGGTGTTAAAGTTGACGTGAGTAAGATGCCCTCTCATGTCCTCCCATTGTAATTCAGCGTTATTGTTTCTCAATTTCTATTGAATATTTTATCGAATACCATACATATTTTTTTTTAAAGAGCACTTCACTTATAAAATAATTGTTAAATTGTATGTCTTTGTATATTAATTTTTATATATGTAAAAACGGAATTGAGATATCGGCAAATGTGACAATTGTGCATGAAAGCAAACACATAGTTGTAGATAAAGAATATATGTAATCCCCAAAATGTGAAATATTTTAACAGCAATGGATTAGTTTAAACCTAGATTTACATTCACGTCTGTTTCGATAAATCATTCAATAAAACTCGAATTCGCTGGCAGACGCAGGCAAATAAATCGAATTGAAGACCGCCACATCGCGGCTATACGTCATGGACGATGAATTTTGAGACAAATCTCGAAATCTATCGCGAGTACCCGATAAATTTTTCGAAGGCGACCTCCTGCAGATATGTCTTAAACGTCGATATATCCGGGATGCCGGGTAACAGGTTGGAGAGCCTCCGGGTCAAACAAAGTGGAGCTTTCGACCTGATCTACGATACCAATTTCATGGAAAAATCTTCGATTCGCTCGAGCATACGTAGTGAAAGAAGGAAACGAAAAATTTGCTCTAACGCAAGTTATAGAAATCGGAGCGGCGGGAAAACTATCGGTTCTCTCGCAAACGAAACCGCGAACGATGAGCAAACTTCGTTTCAAAAATATTTGTCTCGTCGCTCGATAAACGAAAATGGTCTTCCCAAGAAGGAGTTTAACGCGCAAGCTTTACTAGCTGCTTTGTCGCCAGCAATAAAAACATTTGTTCGTCAAAGAAAAATATTGTTTGCCGTACAATCCACAAAGAATCTGAGATTAAGAATCGGAGTCTACGTCTTCGTAAACTTTGACGACGTACAATGACATATAAAATTATTGTTGAAAAATTTTTTGTATTAATTCTAAAATTGTCAGAAATAGGAGATGCTTTTATTATTTCTACATATATATTTTTCAAAGAAAGAAAAAGAATTTATAAAATATTTTTATAAAATATATAATATATTTGATATAATACAATATAATAATAATTTTTTTATATAAATTGAGATTTTATATTTTCTTTTTGAGATAATATTAAAAAGAATTATTAATTCCCTTTCTCTCTCTCTCTCTCTCTCTCTTTCTCTTTTTATTACAATCGAAGTCATGCACAATCATGTAGGAGATAATTTAAACAAAAACTACCAAAAGTTCCATCATATGTTTATCAATCCTTTGTCCTGTTTTATATAGACTTGACAAAAAATGGACCTAGGTATACCTACTATCAGGACCCAGTGTGGTTTCGTATATACGTGTGCAAGGGAATGTGCATCGTATATCATAGACCGCCATTGTGCTCAACAACGTACGCGGGAGCGTTCAAGTTTTACGGCTTTCCACAAAGATTTAGCGACGCCAATCTACTCTTTATATTACGGAGTAGATGAGGCTGAATTCAGAGATCTCTGCGAAAAGAGATTGCATGAAGGCGATGCATCCCGCGCTGTCGTGACGCGATGGATATAGGTCGCGATACGTTCATTGAAAAAGGACGGGTTTTAATGGACACGATATCGGTGATCGGCTGATGTGATTACATGTCCATGAAACGGGAAAATCGAGTTGCTGCAAAATTCATATCTATCGATTTCTTTTTTGACTAACTATGTTTGACAGGAGCTATATCCATCGTTCAGCTTCAATCCCTTCAATCTTTACCGACAATATAAAACAGTAATGTTTAAGACATTATCACATAATGCGATTTTGTATGCAGCAATTTATATAATCGATACACACACACACACACACACACACACACACACACACACACACACACACACACACACACACACACACACACACACACACACACACACACACAC
>NW_012132327.1:0-2286 GCF_000143395.1 Atta cephalotes | reverse complement strand
TATATATATATATATATATATATATATATATATATATATATATATATATATATATATATATATATATATATATATATATATACATATAAATGTAATTATTACATCTAGATTACACAGCAGTTACATTAGTGATTTGTAATTGGTTTAAAATTATATAAACTTCGATCTACAAATATAACTATCATTTTATTTAAAAATCATTTTATCAGTGATTTTATAACGAAAATAATATTGAAAATAATCATAATTTATATCTATACTCTTCATTTCGTTTTCACTACATAAACTGCCATAATTAACCTCTATGACCTCATAAAGTATTAATTTTATCTAAATCTATCTATCTATTTATCTAAACTTTACAATTTTTTTAATCTTATTTATTAATTTTTGTTTTTCACAATTTCATGAAAACATAAAAAGAATTAACAATTTCTAATTTTTATTAGGAAGAATCCAGATTCAAACTCTGGCTGAGGTAATATTTTTCGCAATAAATTTTTTGCAGATTTTAAGATTTTTTATTAACTTCTGATTATTAATAAACTCTTATAAATGATGCTTATTAGCATCAAACAAATTATTAAATTGCTTGTCAATTTAATAAAAGTGATATTATTAAGGATTGTCCAAGAAAAAACCTTCCCACACAAAAACTCATATATCCTCCAAACCACTTGACCGATTTTCAAAAGCAAATTCATTTTAGAAACGTCTTTTAATTACAATTAAAACTATATTTAAAAAAATTCTTAAAAACTACTTTTGACAAAAATTTTTAATTTTTTCTGGAATCCCCTCCATCATACTTTTTATGGTGATCTCAGTCACTTTCTCGGATGCCCTCTTTCTTCACTGTTTTTGGACTTTGAAAACCCTTTTTCCTTCCAGATTCTTCTTGATAATCAAGTCTTCCTTGAAATGAATATTGACACCGTTTTCCTGTAAACTCCCGCCTCCCGTGCGATTTTGATGAAACTCCACTCCGGGTGTTCTTGAAAAATTTTGATTATGGATTTGCGTGTTTCTATTTCACTTGCCATTTTGCAACTGAGAACAAAGCGATTACGAAACTAACTGTTTCAATTGTTTCTTACATTCATTGCAAAGCCTACTAAATTAAAAAATTTTTTTTAAAGTGGTTTGGAGGATATGTGAGTTTTTGTGTGGAAAGGTTTTTTCTTGGACAGTCCTTACTTTAGTTCTGCTCATGGTTTCAAAACTGGAAAAGATTTCGATGCGCAATTTACAGAATCAGATATATATACGTATATAAATTCACGTATTTAAATTTAAGAAATATTTACTCACTAAGATTCGCTTTGACTGAATATAGGAATTTTTGTATTCAATTAATTTCGTCGGTCTTTTCTTGTTAAATCAATAATATTATCGTGGTAATTATATTGGGTTGCCGATGTTGAAGGAAAATTGAAACGCAGAAGATTTAAATTTTAGTATACATTTATTAATATATAGGTTAGTCGGCACGAACTTTCCGGGCAACTCAATAATTTGCATTGTAACAAATAAAATATAATAATATAAAATTTAATAAAAGAATAAAGCGGTTTTCAACATAATCGAGTGACAAAGCTATTAAACATTCTGTGAAAATAACGCCTCTGCTATAATGACCCGGCATTAAAATCTCCTGACGTCACGCCTGCCCGGCGTCGATATTACTTTCCGATGATGCTAGTAAATATCTGGCTCTATCATCCTTGACTGAGCATGCTAATTTTAGTACGTATTTTTTTTATTTACAACAACTAATTATTTAAATGTCCTAATTTAATTTCTTCCAATTATACATACATATACTATTTGCAAAATAAAACAAAATTTCATATATTTATATTATTTATAATTATTAAAGAAATAATTATTAAAGAAATAATAAAATAATTATTTAAATATACTACATCGCGAAAGATTTCTAATTAATGCACCAATACCAAAAAGTTCCATGCAAAGTTTTTAAAATCCAATTTTTTTCTCGAAAAAAATGTATAATAAAATAGTAGTAATATAAATTACGCCTGCAAATTTAATTTTGTATAAATTTGCTTTGATCGATGAGAAAATGTTTGAACCTTTTTATTCGATCATGAAAGTATTGGAGTATTAATGTGTAGAAATTTATGTTTTTCGTATTATGATGAAATTTGCGGAAGTTATTGTTTTCTAATATGGAAAAATGTGTCGCCGATGCAATTTCATATTGTGGCGATGGATGTAACGCGATAACATAAAGCACATTTCTCTCTGTCTCTCTCTCTCTCT
>NW_012132325.1:0-2285 GCF_000143395.1 Atta cephalotes | reverse complement strand
TATATATATATTAATAAAGATAGAATTATTAATTAATTATTAATATGTATCTGTATGTTTGTATTATTTCTTTTTTCGTTTAACAACATATATATCTATTAATTGATGAACGTAGAATACTGTATATGTATTATAACATTCACACACACGCACGCACGCACGCACACGCACACTGAATCATTTAGAATGATTCAGTTGAAATGGAAGATATTCTACGAGAGGATATAGATTGACCACTCATTTAATTTCAATACATATATATTCATGATGGCATCAAATGCTAACGATGTTGTCAATCAATTAAAAAATTTCTTAAAGATTCTTAAAAAGAAACAAGTATTTGAGCGATCTGATGATCATCTTGTTATATAATTTCTTTATCTTAAAGATTTTTTTGTAAATATTAGGTGTAGTAAAAAGAAATCCATTATTTTTGCATGAAATTGAATGGAAAAATAATGAATTTCTTTTTACTACACCTAATAATAATTTAATAGTTCACTCCCGCGTGTATTAATCTTCTTTTTCTTTGAATTATTTCAATTGACTCATTGACTTGTTTTGTTTCTCAACATCATACTATTATGGCAATGTTCTGTTTAATTACGTATTATTTATTTTATTTTATATAATATAATTCTCTGGATTAAATAAAATTTCAATTATTATTATAGTCTTATAATTGAATTATAATTTAAATATTTCACAAATAAATATAAATGCAAAATAAGTCGTTTGTTTAATTTATCTATACAAAACGGGTGTGTCTGTGAATAATTGATAAAGAAATTATTAAAGTTGATGTTTTAAACAATTGATATCCCTCTCATTAATGTGGTCTTATTGTCAGTAACATTGAAAGGATAATATATGAACTCTGTACGAATTCAATACTGTTTTGGGCGTACTTGATGGTAATATTTCTCGGATAATATCATGGGTAAAGTATGCATAATGGATGTGTCAACATTGCCTACACTGAAAAAAATGTAGTCAATTTTAATAAATATTTAGTTGAATACTATCAACTAAATATTTATTAAATATAAAGATATATTTATTTGATACAAGAAATGTTAATTTGATTTAACAATCATTTTTTTTATTGAACAAGTATTTACTGTAAGTAAATGTTTAGTTGGCAGTATTGAACTATTGAATATTTATTAAAATTAACTATATTTTTTTCTCAGTGTACTTGTGGACTTTGTCCATATTAGTAACATTAAAATAATGGCAGGCTGATTAGAATAAGAAAATATTTTACATTATCACGAATTTGTCGTCCGATTATATTTGTGCAGAAAAAAACTATCATTTTCCCTGGACCAGTGAACGACCAGCAAATCGAAGAGATAATTCGACAGATTATACGACAGATTATACGATCCGTGAGAACATCCAGTCCGTATTTTCATAATAAATTTTTTGCTTTGACGAGTATGAACTAATTGGCTCCTGTCTAACGGAAGTGTTGAATACTAGCATGTAATTCTGTAAATGTAATTAATCAAATCGATAAAGTTCTGAAAATCGACTACCTCCAATTTCGATGAACTTTATCAAAAGCTTCATTTTGGATTAAAATGAAAGCCTTTAAAAAGATTTTTAATGATTCCTAAGAAGCTATTTTTAAAAATAAAAAGTAAGATAAATAATAAACATTGATAATTATTTATTATAGGATCAAAGTCACCTAATGACTTTGATCTTGATATATATGATCATATCAAATTAAGGTTATTGGTGCTCCGTTCCCTGTAATAAATTATTACCCAAAATGTATTCTATTGTAAATGTAAAAAAATGAATTTATTTAATCAAAACAAAGAGGGAACTCAGTAACTTTTTTTCTTTATAATATACTTTAAGATTATTACAATTGATGATTTTCTCATTAATATAAATACTCATTATTTAACAATATAGGCAAAAGAAGGGCAAAGAATCAGTAATATAGTAAAAAGAATTTTAATTTAAATCATGAAAATAATATAATTACAAAGAACAAAACACGTTTCGATTCTGATCGAGTCATTCTCAACGGAAAATATATTTCAACATATTATTTATTTTATTTTATTTAAAAAATAGCTTTATCGTAGAAATCGCCAAAATTTGTTTTAATCCGAAGAAAGAGAGAGAGAGAGAGAGAGAGAGAGAGAGAGAGAGAGAGAAGAAGAGGAGTACTTATAATTAAAGTTTATAACAAATCGTACGGTAAGTTAGTTTAGTTTAGGTTTTAAGTAATATATTACTATAGTATTATAGTAATTATATTATTA
>NW_012132324.1:0-2285 GCF_000143395.1 Atta cephalotes | reverse complement strand
CTTAGCGTTCAATAACTTTGCTCATTTGTACGTAAAATTTATATATCAATAGCATTTCAGGATTCGTTGATAATAATATATTGTAAATAATTTTAACATTCTAGCAATTTAAGATACAAAATTATTTTGATGGTTCAAAATTATTTTCACTTCTGTAGCTCTGTAATTTTTTAAATATTTTAGCAAATATTTTAGCAAAACCCATTTTTCCAAAATTAAATTTTAATTTATAATATACAACATGTAAAATAAGAACGGACAGAGAGATACAGATCTTGGAAACAGGATGCATTTAGTATTAGAGAGTAATTCAAGATTTCCAGAGAACTATTCAATTCCGTGCAAGTTTTAATTGCTTCTCCAATAAGCTTCATTAAATGTTAAATAAGACGATGTGTCTAATATTTCATATATATAGTGTATGTGAGTACACGAGTACTCATCTACAAGAACTCATCGGCTGGGATGAACTTGCTGGATTTCGACAAATGTTGAAGTAGTTAAAACAGCATTTGAGGTAACAATTTAATATGACACTTTCGAACAATTACATTTCGAGTGAGCGAGAGAACTCGTAGCAATTACAGATACCAAATTAAGTTTGCGCCAAGTTAATTTGGAGGATTAAGCTTTCGTCATATTGAAGTCGGTATTTTGAACTAAAATTTCTACTGATATTTCATCGTATTTTATCGAGATTATAATTAGAAATATCGATCGAAAAATCCAAGTAAATTTCTTCTCATCGAAAATCCTATGTTACTATTTAGCTTTTTTTTTCACGAAATTTCATTGTAATTCCACGAATCTCTCACAATCGGTACGTTGTTCGAAAATTTTTCTCAGAGCTCGATAAAGTTAGCGATTCGTTTCCTTTCTTCATCATATATAGCCGTTTCTTTGATCAGCAGCAATGAAAGAAAGGTGACCGCCTCGTTCGCTGTTTTCATCATTCTATTTCAGCAGCTATCAAACCGATGAGTGCTACAATTACCGGTTGAAGTTGGCCGCCGAAGTTTGTTTTGCTTTCGAGTTTAACGCTTCGGCACGAGATATTAAAAGTTTCGCGTCACGCGAGCCTGCTGGCGAATAATAATTCACGATAATTTTCAACATTTACACGAATGCAAGTATAATTCCGTTTTCTCTTTTTTTTAAATTGAATACATCGGGTTTCAAGTGCGGCCGAGAGGAAAAGCTTTTAAGGGCATTATGTTTTCAGCGAGATTACGTCGATTATAGGGTCGGCGCGATTAAGGTGCATGTTAAATGCGAAATACATGGAATCGGTGTGCATACGGAGGCAATCGTTATCATCGGCCACAGTTAGCCGACTTATTTGATCACGCGAGAATACGTCGTAATGCTTTATAAGCAGGGCGAAGCTACGTGTTCCACTGACGAAACCGGTCTTTTTATCCCGTCGGATTTAAAATGACCGACACGGCGTTGAGCGCGTAATCGCGATAATCCCGTCACGATTCCGGGACGAGCCCGGGTATTGCAGAATCATATACGTGCAGTTTCGAGCTGCTCGCGTATTTAAACAGGACGTGAATAATTAATAGCGCAACGCTTGGCCGGCTTTTTTCGACGCATGTATACCCACCATTTTACATCAAGACGACACGTGAGAGTGCCGGCGATTTATTCGCTCCTTTTTTTTTTACCGTCCTGTGCATTTCCCACCCTCTCGCCGTTAATCTTCCGTACCCTCCGCCGCACGATTTGCTTCTGCTCTTTTGCGCATGTATTTCTAATGCCGGCAAAATACAATGTCGCATCTGTCACTTTTCCCGACGGTCAGGTGCATCGATATTAGCGCGACACGTGCATGGATTATTTACGAGGGCGTAAATGATTCGTAAGAAGAGGCAGCAACGTTATCCGTGATGCTGAGATAGATGACATTATTACCATTGACGTAATAAGTATAGACTGTGCATTCTCTGATTTTGACGTCTGTACTCTGTTAGGAACAAATGAAATATCAACATCTTTCTTTAATTTAATACTTTAGAAAGAAAAAGAGAAAGAGAACCTATATACGCGAGCGCGCGCGAATACAGCTTATAACAAAGAGAAAATAAAGTAACAAAAATTATAAGTAAAATGAACAGAAAAAAGTGAAATACTATACAAAATAAAGTTTAAGTAAAATCGCAAGAAAAAGAAATAAAAAAGTCAAAAAATATAAGAAGTAAAAATAAAATTAAAAGCAAGAGAGAGAGAGAGAGAGAGAGAGAGAGAGAGAGAGAGAGAGAGAGAGAGAGAGAGAGAGAGAG
>NW_012132323.1:0-2286 GCF_000143395.1 Atta cephalotes | reverse complement strand
CCGAGATGTAAAATTTATTCGTGCTACTCATTTGTTGAAAAAGGATGCTGTGGAACTATACATTGCAATACAGACAGGTATTTACGGAATTAATTGTTTTAATTTAAGTGAATTTTCTCCGAAATTTTCATAGCAGTATTCGCAGGTTCATTGTACCTTAAATTATTATTTAAACATTTATTATAATATAATTCTTTGCAAGGCAGTTGAAAAAAATATCTTGATCCGATAGATTAGTGAATATCGATCACAGTTAATATAATATGATGATAAAAATACAATATAATCAAATAAATATGAATATTACAGATGGAAAGTTTGAAATAACTGAAGGAGACAGCATTGTCGTAACAGGTACAGTATATGAGACATTGAATCCAGAACAAGAAATGGTTCCGACAGATCTATTATCAGCAAATAGTGAAGATGAAAATATGACTGCACGAGATATCTACAAAGAATTGAAATTGCGTGGATACCAATACAAGGGCTTTTTTCGTGGATTAAAGAGTGCCTCTATTTCGGGAACCCAAGGACATGTCATTTGGAAAAATAATTGGGAATCTTTTATGGATACTATGTTACAATTGATAATTATCAGATGTGACACTAGGGAATTGCATGTTCCTACGAGTATTCAAAAATTAGTGATCAATCCAAAGCTTCATGCTTCGAAGCTACAGGAAAGCGTAAATAATGCAGAAATTACAACAGACATGGAAAAACGTAATTGATTTTCATTATTAAAAGTTCAATTCGTAAATATTATGTAAAAAAAAAATCTCCATAATATGAGGCGTATTATTTTATTTATCATATTATAGTATTACAGGTACAAGTATATGAAGAGATAGACGTGATAAAAGCTGGTGGAATAGAGATTCGAGGTCTGAAAGCTACTCAGATCTCTCGCCGGAAATTAACCCAAGATGCTGTAATCGAGGAACATACATTTGTAGCTCATTGTGATCGCGCTAAGGTTTCCTTGAACGAAGCAATTCGGTTATCGGCTCAACTCGTATTGGAAGATCATCAAATTATCAAAGTGGAAGCCGTTGAACTAGTGGAAGATGTCGATGATGTTGAATTAGAATATCTTTCATCTTCGTTGCTACTTGAGGCATTTGGTGATTTGCCACTGATACAAATGAATGTCACACTGTTAACATCATCAAATCGTTTCAAGCCAGAAAATTTACCGCAAAACTTCTCAATCAAAAATTTTGAAAAATCATCTGTGAATGACAAAGTTTTAATTGCTGCTGGATTCAATCTTTTGACCAAACTCGCATCTTTAGAACAACTGTTGCCATTTTTGAAAGATGATGGTTATTTATTGACTCGTGAGAAGTGCGACTTAACTGATTATAAAAAACATTTGCAACAATACGAATTAAACGTTATACTCGAAAAACGCACTGATAAAGAGTTAATTGTGCTTCTGAAGAAAAAAGTTTCAATAAGAGAAAGAACTGTTGTTTACATAAGTAATGATAACTTTAATTGGCTAGAGAATCTAAAGTCACTTTTGAATGACGAAAACAATCTTAACAAGAATAATAGAATTATAATTGTGGGAGAGAAAAATTTTGAGTGCGGTTTATTGGGTTTTATTAACTGCTTGAGAAAAGAGCCAGGCGGAGAATATGTTAGAGGTGTTCTCGTTCAAGATGAGAAAGCTCCTAAATTTTCTCTTCAAGATCCCTTCTACTTAGAGCAATTGCAGAAAGATATGACTATTAATGTATTGCGATCTGATAAAACCTGGGGATCGTACAGACATTTAAAATTACCACAACCGGAACCGAAACTTGTACAAACCGCCCATGTCTGCCAAACGGTAAATGCAAATTTTTTCAAAACGTATAAT
Organism: Atta cephalotes; assembly: GCF_000143395.1. Taxonomy (NCBI): domain Eukaryota; kingdom Metazoa; phylum Arthropoda; class Insecta; order Hymenoptera; family Formicidae; genus Atta; species Atta cephalotes. The sequence goes on along the minus strand of NW_012132323.1, from coordinate 416 downwards.
TGATAGTTACTATTATAATAGGAATGTACCGAATCGTAAAATTATCGGATATCAGATATCGGAAAAAATGTACATTGGATATCCGACATCCGGATATGCGAGAAGGCAATTTTTCGAATCGGATATCCGATAATTTCCGGATATCCGATTCGAAAAATTCCAGGACAATGTCTAATAAAAAGTTGAATAAAAAAATTAATAGAAAAAGAAGTAGAAAGGAAAAGAGACTGCAAGAAAGAAGTAATGATAATAATTATGATTTTAATGTTAATGTAATGTTCAAGTTTAATTATTAACTGAGATAACTGTACAGAAAAGAATTGTAATTTTGCGGCAATATATAAGATATTATAACATTATGAATCTACGTACTTATTTGTAGAACATTTATATGATAAAAATCAACAATTTAATAA
>NW_012132322.1:0-2286 GCF_000143395.1 Atta cephalotes | reverse complement strand
AATATCGTGTGGATACATGGACGCTTTCGATGCATCCCTAGCATTAAATTTATTCTGTCATTTTTACAATAATAATCTTCCTATCGAGATATTTGTTCATACAAACAAAAGAAGTTTAGTTTTATGATTCATTGTGTTATCTGAATGTAATCTCAATTCAGTAGAATTTTTCTTTAAAGGGAAGGAAAGAAAGTTTCAGCAAAAAGTTTCAAGAACTTGAGCTATACATTTTTAATTGGAAATAGAAGGTGATAAGTCACATAATTTTTGTTGCTCTCTTTACTAATACTATTTTAGATAAAAACATTGTCAAATAATTTTACTGCAGTCGGACTCTCTCTGTTATCATATGTTCGGTAAAATTATACAAAACTGTTAAGGTTCTCTAAATTATTGTTTAAGACAAGATCGCGATATATTTTTTTATATTCGGAATTCAGAATTCTTTTCTACTTATTACATAAAAAATTCTTTATTATTCTTCTTTTAAAAATTATTTGTTCACAAAGTATTTACGTATAAAAATCTACGAGCTGTCGCCGATGAAAGATTCAGCGCTAATCAAACAGAAAAAAATAAAAAACTAATAAAGGTAAAAGAGAGTATAAAGTGAGAGAAAAAATGATTTAATTAAAGATTCAAATGCATGGAATATCCATGAATCCAAATGTTGGATTGAAATGATTTTACTTTGATCAAATAATAAAACGACAAAAATGTGATAATTCAATATACGTGATACGATAATTTTGATATTTTCAATTATAAGTGTAAAGCGAGCCTGAGGAAAAAGAGACATGGTGTGTTACTTATTTTATATTTTGATTTTGTACAAAGCGCATTTAAAACCTGCCTCACACCTTGTCTCAGTTTCGTCTAAAAAATTACTTTGACTGATCTATTCCACAAATCGACTTTTTAGTTTTTTATTTTGTGATTTGCGCTCTTAAAATATCTAATTTTTAATTTTTGTTATAATCGAATTAAATTTAAATTACCAATTGTTTTGTAACATATCGAATAGATGGTATAACTTGTTTTGCATATGTAAAGCATTTATTATAAAGATAATAATAAAAAATTATTTTAATTTATTTTATGTAATTATGAATTAAATTTTTTATTTTAATATTTAAATCAATACTTTTTATTATTATTACTATTATTTTATTATGTAATTACTATTTTCATTACAAACGTCAAATTACTTTATACATATTAAAACGTATATATATTAAAACGTTATATAAAAAATTAATATAATAATAATAATTTAAAGGATATTTATCCAAAAATTGTTTTGTGAAATAGATTTCTAACGGCGCATTTAACATTAAATTGACTGGGCTTATTGAAAGCAATATCGAAGCAAGTACTCGATAATATAACTTGATTGGTCGAAGAAAATTGTAAATTGGTCAATGAACGATTACGTTTGGCTGTGAGCGTCACGATTGTGGCGTCACGTCAAAGATTAGATTCTATTGTGGTCTGTTGCACCAATTTGGCTAACTGTGATGCACTCATATCTTCCTCAGGCAACACTTTATCATTAATTTTTCAAATATCTTTTTAGAAATTTTTTACATATTTAAAAAATTTTTATAATCCTATAATTATTCTTTCCTCGAAATTACTACTCGGAAGATATGACAATCTAGAGAAAAACCAGAAACACGTCATCCATAGTTAGATAATCCAATCGATGTAACTTGTCTTGAGTGGCGAATAACGACTCACTCGAATTTGAATTAAATAATTGAACAAATTGTTGAATTATCAAACGAGAATAATTGTTATTCTCTCGCTAACGATAACTAACTCTTGGGATAGCCACGAAACACAGATCAAGGCTGAAACTAATATGAGAGTAAATTAAGTAGAAGAAGAAGGTAATAGGAGTAATAGTTTTCGTACGATTCACTTGCGATCGATTTTCATCTATCATGTAATTTTCACGATACTAATATAGTACGATTCTTGTCTATATTATTTAAAATATCGGCCGTATATTTCGGCGTTCATCATGAAGATCGACAATCGTCCTGCGATTTGACATTAAAATTCATTGACAATTTATTAGTCACCGCGCGAAAAAGTGATGATAATATACGCGCAAGTTCTAAGCACTTAAATCTTTCTAAAATATTCTTTTTCTTATTTATGTAGGATATAATGATGACTTCCGCGTGAGCGGCATTCTCGTGTGATATGATTAAAATGTGGTCATACAGCATATCTCTATGATATATATATATATATATATATATATATATATATATAATA
>NW_012132321.1:0-2294 GCF_000143395.1 Atta cephalotes | reverse complement strand
TTTTGTTTAATAACACAAGCCCACAAAAAAAAGTACTCTGCTGGGATAGAGACCAGCTATTTTTAAGTTTTGTGAAATCGGTCCAAAATGAAGAAAAAATTGATCAATCGCAATGATCATGTGATCAAATTGTTCAAATGATTTGTTAATTTTTTTTCTGTCCGAAATTTCGAACCAATTTCTAGCATCAGACTTTATGTATTTTAAGTCGCTGAATACAAATCTGATATCATATAGGATATTCTGATATCATATCAGAATAGGATCATCCAGTAAATCCAGTAAATTTTCAACCTACAGCGAAAAAATGACTCATTTTTTCCATTTTTGATCCATTTTTTTCACTGTAGATTGAAAATTTATCCTGGATGGTCCTATTTTGATGTCAGATTCAGCACTCAAAATACATAAGACTCCACCCTAGCACAAGGTACTTTTTTTGTGGGCCTGTATAATTAATACTTTAATATCTGTATGTAACAGAGTTAGAACGTATTGGTCATACATGGTGATAAAGCCTTATACAGAACTTCACGAACCAGGCATTGAATTTGGACTTACCTACTTTGATGATCCTGGTGTCTCTGTACCATCTGCTGTTACTGCATGGGTAGCATTGAGAGGTTTGTCACAAATTATAAAATCAATTATTGTCAGTCAAGTGACTCATCAATTATGAATTTTTTTTAATGCATTTGTAATAACTAATTATGATGATTATTTTAGGTTTACCAGACTTTCTAATTCGCATGAGACAGGCTTCAAAAGATTACCAAAAGTATAAACTGATGAAAAAAAATGCACCTGACAGTAATCATCTTACTTTATCTGAAGAAGACGTTTCCAAACAGCAAATCGATGTAGAAGATAAGTTAAAGAACAATAAAAAATTGATAAAAGATCAACAAAACGATTCTACTAACGATATTAACAAGTTAGATTTAACACACGATGTACAGCAAGAAAATGACTTGGCGGAAAGTGAAAATAAGGATACCACTTCTGCACCCAAAGAAGAGCAAGGTTTATTACATTATTTCTATCTTACGAAATTATTTGCATTTTTGAATTTTTGACAAATGGATTTAATGAAATAACTTTTGGCTAGTAGATGTTTAAACGTGATTTCGCATGGAGGAAACAATCTGCCGATAAAGCTATAGAACAGATTCATGGATATGTGGAACAAGTGACATTTTATTAATATCTTGATATATGATTTCATAGATAATAAGAATGAAATTGTGTGAATATAACAATTGTTCATTCTTTTTTTTGGAAAAGTATAGGTTCCATTTTTTATAAAGCGAAAAAACAATAATATTAAACAAGAAATGAGACTGATTAGGTATGTCATCACCTTTACTCCATTTGTTAATCAAAAATTTGCATTATGTATCGTAAGATAATGAACAAGAGCAAGCAAAAGATAATCTGATTTTTAGATTATGGAAAGATGATATGTAAGAAACTGCTTAAATTTTATAATTTATATAGTATAAAGATATCTGTACAAAACAAATTTAATTAATTAATGTATATCTAAACATAAACGCATAAGATATATTTGTATATATTTGTACAATAACTAAATATGATTGAACTTTAGGCGCATTTCTCACACATAGAGGATGAGTACATAATATATGATCATTCATTTCTTTGTGAAGAATTCTTTTTTAATAATCTGTTTACAGGAATTAATTTATTTTTCATAAATAACATTCATAGATAACAAAACTTGACTTTTTTTTGTAAATGTGAATAATCATCTCCAATGTATTTTTACTTTGCTAAATACGAATCCGTTATTTAATTGTGTGTATCATAGGTTGCATGACATATTGGTATCGTAGTATATAAAAATATGTCGGTGCGCTAGAGAAACAGCGATCTCTAGTGACTTCATCGGAATTTGGGTTTTGCTTTAGGATCCTCTTAAATTTGATTATTAGATTGCATTTCTAAGAAAAATGACATCAAAGATATAAAAAAATGATTTTGAAAGTATAATATCGGCAGTAAATTTTTTAAAAATTTTATTAATATCACACAAAATTTTATTAAAAATATCAACTTTTAGCTTTAAAGTGTATTCTGTTTTATTTCAATATGATTTTGCATTTTTGAGATATAGAAATAGGTCATAATTCGTTACCTATATAATACATGAAGAAGGTATTTTATTCCTTTATATTTATATATATGTGTGTGTGTGTGTGTGTGTGTGTGTGTGTGTGTGTGTGTGTGTGTGTGTGTGTGTGTGTGTGTGTGTGTGTGTGTGTGTGTGTGTG
>NW_012132320.1:0-2290 GCF_000143395.1 Atta cephalotes | reverse complement strand
ATATATATATATATATGTGCGTATGCGTATGCGTGCGCGCGCGCTTGTGTGCGTGCGTGTGTATTTGTGTGAACTCCGAAGACTTTGAAAAAAATTAATGCCTAAATATTAATTTTAATATAGTAAAAAAAATCTGTTTAACGAAATTGAGATTTAAGTCACTTTAATTCTTAGTACAATGTTACATTATTTTAATAATATATATGTGATAGCGATATATTAAAAATTAAAGAAAATTAAATATAAGAGAAACGTATGGACTTATATAATTTTTTTGTGAAATACATTTTTTAATAATAATTTTGTTAAAACGTTTCTTATTGCTCGATTTTTGGACCACTCTTTTATATATCTTATTTAACATTAGTAAACTTGATTTATATTTGTAGCCTACTATTATCTTAAAGCCTACAATTATCTTGATGCGTTCCATTTTGTACAACATCGTGAAATATCAATAAAGAACACTTATACAACAATTTTCATCATTCGATCATCATGACTGAAAAGCAAAACTGTCTAGAACCGCTAGAATGGGCAAGTTTAATGGTACTATGTTGATGTGCTCATCGTTACAGCCATGCTGATTGTTCACGATTCTCCGCTATCAAAAAATAACGCGAAATAATAGCGAAATCTTTATGAATTTTTAACAAAATTTTTTTTTATATGTCATTGATGTAAAAATAATTTGCAGAATTCAAGTTGAAAATAAATAACTGGAATAATTCGACTTTAATAGTATAATCACAACACAAATGTGCATACATATATTCAATAATGAATTTACAAACGTAGACAAATTAAAAAAAAATTTAATAAAATATCAAAATATCAAAATTTATTATTTATATACTTTTTTACTGTAGACTATGACTATATATTTCTAATAAATTTTAGTAGAGCAAACTATGATTACAAATTCAATACACAAAGAATAATTTATGAGTGTGATTAGATTCATAATAATTAATAAAAAAAATTAGCATTATTACTTCTTGAAATAATTCTTTTAATTTATAACCATAGTTTGACCTGAAATTACAGGATTCTGAAATTTATAAGAAATAGTCCATGATAAAAGAAAGTTAATTAATAAATACATACATTGATATTTTAATAAATTTATTGTTTAATAAAAATACAATATATTTATTCAATGTTAGCATTACTCTCGTTAAAATTTAATTTCATAGTACAATAATACTGGGGATGACTTAATAGAAAGTCGAAATGTCAACTTAATAAATTGTACTAAATGGCAATATATAATATTAAGATTTGTCATACTGAGAATCAGTATAGACTTCCATGCCCTTTATATTAAATTGTTTATTTATTCGATGTCTTTTAATTTTTATGCATTGACTAAACTTACGAAAATATATATATTCTTATATATATACATATATATATATATATATATATATATATATATATATATATGTGTATATATTCTTGAATTGTGTCACATATATTTTTATTCAAGGTTGCAATTAATTCAATATACAAATTTGTTTAATATGAATTATAGATCTGCAATCGTGAATAACTCTCTCTATAGTGATATGCAATTCCCAATGAAGATTTTGAACGATTCGAGTTGGCCAGACATCTGAATTTATTTCGTGTACAGTCGACCGGATTTTATGGTTAATCCGTCTATTTTTTTTGTCAGATTTCAGGCAAATGGCCGCAATCGTGCTGGGCGTAACGGGTATTTGGCTATCACGCATGCAGCATTATTGCGATTTAATGGTACCGTCGGCAAGCGCGGTCGTTTATTATGCTACACTACGTGTTGCTGCTTGCTGTGCCGTCGCCTATCTCGTCGGTTGTGCCTGTAAAAGCAATGGGTTATGGAGTAATAACTCGACGCTATATGACGCCGCGACGCCATGCAACGACGTATCCTGGTAAGCCAAATAACACAAACCGTCGCGACGCCTACGTTCGCACAAGTGACGCGGGGTGACTCTCTTGGTCTCGGATTCTCCTCGCATAAACGCCAGTCTATCTGATGTCCCTCGCGCACCATTTAGCATTTAATGAACGGCACGCTGTCCGAAAAGTGCCGTTTATCATCCCGTCGAGCTTCAACGCGGCTACCGGAAGACAAGGCGTGATAACTATAGATCAACGATATAACGGAGCGGCAATGTGAGAAAAAAATTCCAAGTAAAATAAAAAGTCATTATGACATTAAACTAACGTCAAATGGTTTTAAAAAATTAATGAAACATCACTTTTTGATCAGTCAATTTATTTTAACATTATTTTGAGGTTTATT
>NW_012132319.1:0-2281 GCF_000143395.1 Atta cephalotes | reverse complement strand
ATATACATAAATATATAGTAATGCATGCTCTTTGGATCTTGAAATAAATTCCGAATATTTTTATGAGCAGAGATTTAAAAAAAAGTATCATTTTAGAGGATATATCAAACTATAAAGTAAATTATTAAGGACATATCAAATTATGAAATAATTATTAGACTCGTTTCATTAATTAAAAATATTTTGAGAAATAGAATATATGTACATGGGATAAAATCGAATTTAGTATTTTACAATATTTTTAATTCTAAACTAAGTATGCTAGGTCGTTTAAAAAATATTATCAATTCAAAATCAAGTCTGCCTAACTAAATATTAATCATTATAATGACGATTATACATAGAAGTATTTCTCTACAGTTAATTTCTCGATAACTTTTTATAATTATCTGTTTTTATGTACTGCGAATTGCTAGTTTTCAATATAGTTAATACTGATCGAAAACTTGTCACTTATTACGTTCATGATTTGTTCGAATATCTCCAATCTTCTTTGATCATATCTGCCAGATTCTGATTTCAGAATCATAAAAATAGATATATTTGTGTGCGCTGATATAATCTCAGGCATGATGGCTCGTCTGCTACTCGCAATCCGTGAATGCCAATCACTTGCATACATCGAATTTCGTATATTATAAGTTGTGTGTGTGTGTGCGCGCGCGCGCGCGATTTTTTGGTTTCAATAACATCGATAGTATAGTCCAGCGATAAGTGTTGCTATATTTGTTCCATATTTGACGCATTATTCAAACCCGTTATGATCGATAGAATCATATCTTCTTTAAATCCACAACCAATAAATAGCAGTTCAATGTTCGATAAACTATGAAGTTTCGTTGAATGCTTGGTATCAATGAAAACGAAGGCTCCGCACGCATCTGGGACCGTTATTAATCCCGATTGTCTCATCAGAAAATCTTTCATATATTTTATATTTATCATATCAGCTATTCGAATATTTACTGGCTCATCTACTATCCATGTTAGCCCGTCAAAAGCTACGTGATCCATCAGATTTTCATCAATTGGCAAATCCCGAATGACGTTTATGTCGAGCTCACTAAAATGTTTGGCCGGTCCGATGCCAGACAACATCAATAATTGTGGTGATCCGATGTGGCACTCGCGCATAAAATTACCTCTTTGCTCGCAAACACGTTAATACTTCGAGGATGTCTGATAAATTCCACGCCAATCGCCCGACATTTGTAGGACGATTAATCAATACTTTTTTTACCCCGCTTGTCACCTGCCGTGTCACATGAAGATTCTGACGATTTCTTGCTGGATGTAGATAAGCTCTGTTGCTGCTCATGCGGGTGCCATTTATCGTTGTGGCCTGCGCATACGAAAATCCTATCACATTCTTTCCGTTATAATCCAACAGCGGATATCCCAGCTCTTTGCCAATGGCGTATGGAATAACGGATAAGAGATATGTAACGGTCCCTTAGTTCCGTGATAAATAGTGTCTGATTGCAACTCTGAGATATCAATTGTTTCCAGCTTTTTAAAATATTTGAGAACATCCTTGTAAGTCATCTTAGCCCATCGATCGTAATTCTCGGCGCTTCCTCTGATGCGATGTAATTTAGTACGCTGCTACAGACCATTACCTCTAAGCACATTACACCTGTTGCCTTCCATGCCAAGACAATATTTGTTGGACGATTTGGTTTAATTTCAATTGATATCGTTACTTAGCTGCAACAGGGGAACGAGAAGGGGGATGTTCATAAGAAAATTCTCTTTAGACCAGTTTCGATCAATAACACTTCTATCTGGTGAATCTCACTCAATCTCGCAGCTATCATGGCACCGGCCGTTCCGGCGCCTTTTTTATTACCACGAAATCGTACACTGCTCCAAATTGTGAAACTATCCGGTACTTCCTGGTTCATATAATATTGTAGAAAGTTTAGAGTTCCGATACCAAAATCAAGTATATTTGTCAACTCGCGTTCGCTCACGTTATCGCCGTAAAGACTATGATATCGTTTCAATGTCGGTTATCTGCTCGATTGCAATGAAACAATTATGGCGATGGCAGTAAGAAGGTGAAGGAATAGCATCCTATCTACCATATTCAAATTGACTATTGGACGTGTGTCTTGAGTGAGGCACGTTAATAGAAAACAGCTTGGAAGTTCGCCTGGCATATATATATATGTATATATATATATATATATATATATATATATATATATATATATATATATATATACTATATACTATATATATATATACTATATATATTATATATATATATATATATATA
>NW_012132318.1:0-2294 GCF_000143395.1 Atta cephalotes | reverse complement strand
ATATATATATATAAATCTTGTTATACAATAACAATCTTGCATTTAAAAATTGTTACTCTGATTCCTTTCTTAATTTCATAAAATTTAATTTCGAATCAAGTTGCGAGCAATCTTCAAAATTCAATATATGTCGATGCATATGGAAATTTTCGATTACATATCAAGGCCTAAGCCTTGTAATGCAAATGCATATATTGCCCGAGGACGATTATCTTTAGGTCGTGAGCAATAATTTTAGAGTATTGCCAACCCTGTTTGTGACTTCTGCCCACATTGAAACATTAACATCGATTTTTTTCTAAATTTATCCGACATTATTCCCGAAGATATAAAGATAATTCGTTAAATACAGTGTTACGTAATGTCTTTATGCATGATAAACGATAGTTTACATTTCCAAGATTAAGCGCCGTTGAAAAACAAGAGGAATATAATGAAGTGTTATTTAAAATTTAATTTTTCATACGTTTTAATTTTTAAAGGATAATTTATTTTTAAAATTTTACGGCTTCTTTTTTTCCTTGACTAATGCATGATCTACAATAGGCAGTAGCAGTAGTGGGTTAAGGAGTAGGCGTAGAAATCGATCAATCATAGTTGAATGGTGAGAAAAATAATCAACTATGATTGATCGATTTCTATGCCTATTCCTTAATCAACTACTGTTATTGCCCATTGTAAACCATGCATAAGATTGTCATAATTAATCATTCCAATGTTTTTGCCTCAAAATATGACATTATTTCAGGCATTTTAGTACTATTATAAGGTCCTGTTGTTTTATAAAAGTTGATGAAAATTAAAATAATTCTTTCCAAAAATTCAATCACATTTCAGTTCTATTTTTTAAAACTTTTTTGTGATTTGAATCAATTGAGTTTTATATATTTTTATTCTGTGACAGCGCAAAGTTCTTGCCTCGCTATATCTATATCTTCCTTCTTCTAATTCGATTTTTCATACGCAATATCTTGTTATTAACATTAAAATTACGTCAGTTAATAACTTGTTGGCCGTGAATATAGTATAATGAGAAAATAGATATAATTATTAACAATTGCACGATACTCATGTAAACGAGCTGGGAAATCGATGCAAATTACTGATTAAATTAGCTATTAGATGATGTAATAAATTCAATGAAATTACATTACATGAAAAAGATCTACGTTGTTGTGAATTGATTGATTCATCTTTTTTTTTGGAAAGAATATACGCAGATGTTTTTCTGTGCGACATATCGAATTTATTACATCATCTCGCGATGTAATTTAATATTAGTAATTAAAGTTCGATATTATTTCTCTCATTATACGGCTCCATGAAGGCGCACAGAAATTGTAATCTGTATCGACTCAGCGGGTCGCATTTCATTCAGCAGTAATCCTTATTTAAAGTGGAACGGAAAAATTCGCTCATAACAGTCAGTCGGTCAATGACGCGCGAATAGGATTCACTGGTCCGTCTATGACCGTATCCTGTGTAGGAGCGAAGTCATAACATACTCTGGCCGTTCGTGACACGGCAATTTGTATTCTGGTAACTTGAAGATTAGGTCACACTCTCGTGTGTGCAGTTTCATTTTTCTAATGATTAAACCCCGCTGAAACGCGTGTATTTCCTGTCGTACGATCAATTGACGTCGAAGACGCCCGGGTCTTGACATTTGCCAACAAACGAGAATAATCGTCGAATTAATTAATTAATTAATCACTGAATTATCGGAGAATGAAATCGATGAAATCCTTTGAAGAGTTATAAAGGGAAACATGTTAATTTTGCTGTACAATGACGTAGTTAAAAGTCAGACTATCGAAAACAATTTATACACCAACCGAGTAGTCCATTATATAAGTTGTTTTCTCCACTTAAATTTTTTTTGCGAGAGATGTATAATTTAAAATTTTCTCACTCAAGTTGTCAATAAGAACGTTTTTTTGAAAAATAAAAAAGATTGTTTTCATTGTTTTAGTTAACAAAATATAGTATGGCACAAAAAATACAATTTCTTTTTAGAATATGATAAACTTAGAATAAGATAAACTTGATTAGTTTTACAATTGTAGAAATAATTTTGCTGATTTTGGAATAGAGTATCCGTCATTTTTATTAAATATAATTGATGGATAGATTCGAATTTTAATTGAGTAGCCGTAAAAAAACTTGTGTAAAAAAAATCTTTTATAATATTGGAATCCTTGGATTCTTTAGCTTCTTGATTACCAATTGAATGTTTTAACGTACTGAAACAGTAACAAACTCTAAAATCAACAAAGAAAAATAGGTCTAATTGC
>NW_012132317.1:0-2292 GCF_000143395.1 Atta cephalotes | reverse complement strand
TATATATATATATATATATATATATATATATATAAAGTTAAAGACTACAAATGAATTTTAATTACATAGAAATAAAGAAACGAAATAAAGAAGCGAGGAAATAAAAATGAATGTTCAATATTTACATTAGGAAAAACATCGGAAACTGTAAGAGTCGTCAAAGTTAATTCAACGTGAATGCTTCAAGAATCGGTATCAATGAGGAAGACTGGTTTTCAATTGATGAGAGGCCAAGTCGACAACGAAGAATACCTTCGCGTTAGCGAGATCGCCGAGAAAAGGGGTGAGAGATCGGGCAGAGAAAAGGGGTAGTAAATGAGGCGGAGCCAATCGTTTCATTGCATCAATAGTCGTAGCGAAGTTATACCAACTTTCTTGATAAATCCCGCTTACTTTGCGCCATAACATAACTTTACAGAATTGGAACCACGGCCATGGAAGAATTGCGATTTGTAACTTTAGATGAGGTCCCCCGCCACCGACCACCTTCCTTTCCGCTTCCTCTCCTTCCTCCTCGACTGTATTACCCCGTTCTATCCATATCGGCGTGCTATCCTGGTACAGGAATTTTCCTACGAGCGTTCCTTCCGCCGGATTTCGATGGAAAGTCCTCCGGAATCTCTCTCAGTTACGATCGTCTTAACTCCTTGATCTCCGACGTTGTCTAACGGGTTCACAGTCCAGGGACAAATGCGGGGAGGGAGCGACATAAACTTGTAGAGAACGGGAGCGTGTCCTTCTGACGATTGTATAGATGATTTGCATACAATGAATCGATACTGAATTGTACAAGTATTTCGCGGAGGACAGTTTTAAGTTTGACTTGGATCATTAAATATTGAAATTTATTCATTTTTTTTCACGGCGAAAACGAAAGGGCGAATTATCTGTAATTTTATTTCGCAATTACTGCTGTTTTATAAAAAATACAAATTATGTCGAACTTATATTTCTTTGACATCTCGATGAAAATCCACATTTATAGAAGCCTTTAAATATGGACATTTATTGCGCGCTTTATTAATTTTATTTACTTTAGAAGTGTAAAATTGTTTTTAGCGTAACAACATGAGAGAGCCATAAGCTTCTTACTTCCAATTGTTCGATCTAAAAAAAATCATTCGCGTTCAGACATTAATAGTGTTAAGTTCTTTGTGATATTTTAAGTGATGCTTATCATAGCATCGTTATAAAATTAATGATCAATATAATTTGTGACGTTATTTCTAGTTTCGGTTTACGATTTTGTTAAGTCTGTCAAATCAAATCAGCGCACAATTTAACTAAAAAATATATTTTTGTTTATGAACATTATTAAGCATCAAAATCCGCTTTGATAAAAAATAGATTTCTTTCTTTACCTTATAATTTATTCTTATCGATAAATTTCACTTATAAGTGTTAAGTGGGATTAAAATCAGTTCGGCCGAACGAGATTGTCCCCTTGCTGACAGGCGTGCTGGCCGATCGGATGGACCAACGCTGATCTTTCTGGAATTCCGTTTTACGGATTTCCGTTCCGTGACATTCACTACCGCGAAGAGAGCTTTTGGCAAATTGGCATTCTTCTTTCGATCGGGACGACGTTGGATGCGAGCGGGCGGGTTTGACGTTCGCCAGTTCCTTTGAGCGCGAGATCGGAGGTATCCGAGTGAAGTGATCTCCGGCTGCCACGGTCGGCTCTATCCTGTCTGTCTCGCTTCTTCTCACGTCTATACCCTATTCTTCTCCTTCTCTCTTTATCGCCTATTCCTCTCGTCGCGCTCAGACGGGCTCTTCTAGCAGCGTTCACGGTGGCATTGTACGCGACTAATTAGTCGAAGCGCGAGATCGAGGAGTGAACGGCTTTAATTAACATTCCTGGCTCGCTCACTACCGCCACCTTCTCGGAAGGGCAAATTGAAGGCTGTAAATGTCGGGAGAATCGCTCGAACCGAGGCGATGGTCCTCCGCACCCTACGTTCACCCCGAAATTAGACTTTCCGTCCCCGGATTTGAGCGCAGGCTTTAATTTTTCGTTTGGTAGTTAAATCGAGAGATAGTGAAAGGGAGATCTTTTTCGCAAAGCCGTCGAGATATCACACTGTTCTTAGAACCATTTCAAATAGCCGCCATTTAAATGTATGTTAAAGAGGATGACTTTATGCACCTTATGTTTAAATATATCTCACTTGAGTTATTTGTAGCAAAATTGTTTTCCTTTAGTTCTCTTAATTTATCTATTAACTAAGTCGAAATTTTAGTTTATACTGTAATAATATAATAAAAACTCTAACACACTCTCTCTCTCTC
>NW_012132316.1:0-2296 GCF_000143395.1 Atta cephalotes | reverse complement strand
ATATATATATATATATATATATATATATATATAATTAATACATATTGTGTAAAAGTTTTTTTTATAACAAAATAATGATTGATAAGTATAGTATAATATAACTATATAATCTTACCAAAACTATCGTGTACGCTTTAAACAAGTTCTTGAGCAGTAGCTGAAACACCTGGAGATGTTATTGAATATGTTATTGCGTATTCTATTATTGTTGCTATGCAGAGAACATACAATGGCCCATGTAAAAATAATTCTCTCAGAAATATCCATTATGGCATTGAAGATAAAGATTATTATTCCCAGCTAGATATTAATCCTAGAAATAAGTAGCATACAAAGCAAAATATCAAAGTATAAGTATAATCTAGTTATTTATTATTTTATCTGAAGGAAAAGAACTCAATGCAATATTTTTTAGACAAAAATATTTTTTTAATTATGTTATTATTTAAATATGCAAATTGTGATAAGAGGTAACATTACCAGAAAAAAAAAGAAATACTATTTCGTTACCGAAAGTTTCTGCCAATGTGATCAAACCTTCTATCAATTTAATGTTACTCATATAATTAGTTGTAACAGCGAGGTCTTCTACATATGAATCCTATCTATAAAATCAATTTATATCGAATATAATTAATTACATTTGATCCTATTTTATGAAATAACGACTAACAATATAATTTAATATTGCAAATATTATCATCAATAGTATCATAATAATAGACTTGCAAATGTATCATAATAAAAAGTTACGCTTGATGCTATGAAAGATCCCAAAGAATGTTGCGAAACACAAAAATATAATGATAGATTTTGATTTCAAAAATATAACCACATCTTTTACTATAGTTGTAGATCCTGATTCAAATGACATCTGTAACAAAGATTTATAATAAAAGATATGAAAACATAATGACAAAACTATGTATTATATTGCAGTATATTGGTATCTGATTTACTTTTTTGAAGATAAAACAACATAAAACAAATGAACATAAAACAAATATCTTCAATTTTATACAGTACAATTTTATACAGATCAAATTAATACAAATAAATATGACTGCAGGAATAAACATTAATGTATAAGTTTTATAAATTTTCTCATGCGACCATCTACCACATATCCAGATAAACATGCAACAACACCTAACCCATTGAAGTCCATAGTCACTGATTATTTCAACTTGTTTAACTTGTCCTAAAATAAACGATCTTAAAAATAGTATTTCTCTTTTATATTATTACATGAAACTATAAAGTTAAATATGTATTGCGAAAGTTTGATTAGTTTGGCTAAATTTTAATATTTTGGTAATTAACTCTAAAATTTATACTTATAAAATCACATACCTAATATATCAAAACAAATAGCATCGCTTATACTGAGAGAAATACAATAACTAGTCTCGCCAAGATACCACAACAGGATAAAAATCTAAAAAGTAATAGATGTGTATACATATTGGTTTTCGAAATTATCACAAATAACATTGCAATTACAATTATTTGTTACACTTCTCTCACAATAATATCTGATTAATGTTTAATAAACACGTAGAATCTGAGATAATTGCTTTGTTTTAGTTTATATGAAAAGACAATCGCATAGAAAAATTCATATTTTTGCATATCCAATGGCACGTAATCGTACCGTTACATAATGCAATTGCTGATGCATGCTTAAATAAAAACAAATTAAAGTAAAAGTACCGATTAGAGGACTAAGCTTCAATTACCTTGATATATGTTACAAACTTTTAAATTATATTTAAAATATATATATTTTACAATAAATTAGTATATAAACTAATATAAATAAATATTTAATATTTTTAAGTAATATTATAGTTTCACTATTAATACATTATCGAAAAAATGCACAATTATGAAAAATTACATATTTCATATATCGCAATGTGATAGAGATACACATAAAATATTTTGCAAATGTTGATTCAGTAACATTGGCAACTCGGCAATGATGGTAAAAAAAAATATCACAAGAAAAGAGCTACTTGTTATTATAACTAACATTATAAAGATCAGTTTTCTCCAATTTCCAAAATAGTTTACCAAAGTCAAACTGGTTTTGTTATCAAATATAGTATAGGAAAAATCATGCAAATGATGCCCAATACCATTGGTGAAATACCTAGTTGCTTTCCATAAACTGGAACATATGGATAAGTAACGCCAATACCTAAAATAATAAGAATTTGTTATTAAATATCTAACAGTATATCATATTAACCCTAGCTGTACACATATGTTTTTTGCATCTATATACAATTTT
>NW_012132315.1:0-2294 GCF_000143395.1 Atta cephalotes | reverse complement strand
ATATCTCTGATTATTAATATATATATATATTGATATATAAATATATATATATATATATATATATATATATATATATAATTTTTCTTCTTTAGGATATAGAATATTACGAGGAATTAAAAAAATATGGTTTTACAATATGATATTGTGATAGACAAGCTGATAATAATGGTAACATGTTTTAAATTATATTATCTGCTCCTAAGTAAAAGAAACAATGTAAAATATTTTGCGTGTTGATAGGATGTACAATTAACGGCGAGAAACGACGATCAATACTTTGTATTTGAAGATGTTTTATATAAGACAATGTTGTGCTTTTCGAGAGATTCGGAAATACTTGCCCCAGTCACAACTGACAGAAGTGCTGGGAGTCAAGTGATCCACGCGGTTTTGCAAGGCAAACCAGCGACACTGGAAAATACTTTGGTTTTTCCACCAAGTGGTGTTATTCCGTTCCATGGATTTACAATGTATGGTAAGGAATTGCAAAAGATCTGATTTAATTACTTAATTCTCTTCTTATATTTTAGACTATCTTAAGTATGTACAATCGTAAACCATTCACAGAATTGTACGTAACATTTCGTGACAAGATTCTCAAAATGATTTCTGATACTAGCCCTGATATTTTTTTTCTAATCAATTTTTTTCTAATTGTCAATATTTCCACATTAGCTACGCCATTTTGTTATTTATATGATGATCCCTGCGCTATGTATTATACTTTCCGTGCATTCTACTTGAGATACTGGTTCCGTTTGCACACTGTATCAAGTCACGAACAAGGTATAGTTGCTCTCTGCTTACTTTTTGAACGATTACTGCAATGCCATGAACCGCAGTTGTGGGCTCATTTCAAAAATATACATATTCAACCGTAAGTTTATCTCTTTATAGCTGCTTGTAGCGTTATTTGCGTAATCCATTAATTTAACGTGTATGCATTTCTAGCATAAAAATAATCTTCAAATGGCTTATGAGAGGCTTCAGTGGTCATTTACCGCCTGAACAACTGTTGTATCTTTGGGATTTAATTCTTGGTTATGATTCTTTGGAAATTATTCCACTATTGGCAGTGACAATATTGAGTTTTCGAAAAGAAAATTTACTGCAAGTTAATACCCAACAGAATGTAGAGGTATGGAAACGATATCATTATATGAATTCCTGCTAAACACAAAATAATAATATTACATTAATTGCAATTCTCCACTCAATAATATAAATTTAATATAACGTGCACGTTGTACATAACAGATAGTTATATTATTGAGTAGGAAATTAATATTAATGTAATGTTACTTTAAGTTTAGTGAATTATAAATAGTTGTGTGTGTGCGCGCGCGCGCGTATGCAGTACTATATGTACATTGTCTTATTTTCAGGCTGTGTTAGCAGACTTATCTTCACTAAAAGTAATGCCTTTGCTGCAGTTGGCTCTTCTAAAAGAATAATTTCACTTTTGCATATAAATTTATAATTACAAAATTTGTAAACTTCTTTTTAGATTTGTATCACTTGTCTAATTTTCATCATATCCTAGCTAACGCTAAATACATTCAAAGTTCGATTCATATTTTCAGTGTGCCGAATGTTTCAGCACAGTGAAAGATTCGTTACAGAATATATAAATGTCACAGAATATGAAATGTTGGAAATTGTGTGAATACTCCTTGTATGTGTATCACGAAAATTGCGAGCAGTACATATCTCCGCCGACAGAGAGCCAGTGAAATGCATTTATTCGTTAACAAGAATCATCTGGGAAAGAATATAGCAAGCGCAGCATTCGCCTATAAAGTAAGCCCTAATAAGTCCCAAAATAGGGCCCCAAGATGAAAGTGTAAAGTGCGTTTTTCAAAGCAAAATTTTGTTTAAAAACTAATTCATGGATGATTGGACTTAAAATTTCTGAAAAAATTAAAAGTTTTGCAGGATATACATAGAACGTTCTCATAATAACGATATATAAGTAACGATATATAAGTGGAATTTTTAAAAGATATTTGATTTTATTGTTTTTACATTCTGTAAATTGGTATATTCCGAAATACTCTTAGAATAATTTTTGGGGATTTTAGAAATCTTTTACAAATATTTCAGGAATATTTAGCGTTAGATGGGATCTTATTCTATAATTTTATTTGTTAAAATGTATGTATGCCACATACTTATGGAATCGAATAATAAATTAACGTGAAAATGAAAAAAACAAAAAACAGTAGACAAAACCAATTAATATGAATATGAAGGAAGTAATCGTTATATATATATATATATATATATATATATAT
>NW_012132314.1:0-2293 GCF_000143395.1 Atta cephalotes | reverse complement strand
AGAGAGAGAGAGAGAAATAGAATAAAAAAAACAACAGAATGAGAAAGAAGAAAAAAAATAAGTGTATATTCGTCTTTCTCGATTTTTTATTAAAACTATTATCTTACATACAAAATTATGGCTAATATCCATACTCTTATTGAAGAGTTTCTAGTCTATATCGAGGTAAATTTTTTTTTGAAAGACTTTTTGAAAGTTGAAATCTTTGCTATTGTTCTTTCTTATTTTTTAATTAATATAAACAGAGATAATAATAATTCGGGAATAATCGAATAATTTACAATCTATTTCGTAATTATTCATATTGAATGTAGATCAATGTTTAATGAATGTGTGCGAAGATGACTATATCGTCTTTAGGCGTCTTTACGCTGCGTTGACACCTTTTTCGCGAAAGGAGAATTCGTTTTGAAAATAAATAATATTATTTTAATATTTCAAAATCTTCGGTAAACATAACTTAGTTTAGTTTGATGAAGACCAGGCCGTGTACACATGTTACTTACGCTCCACGATTTCGCATCTTTTAATTTTTAATTTGTCAGAAGTGAATATCACATGCTAACGAGTAGCAGATAGCTAAATCGAACAACGAATGATCACCTTAGTCCGTATTATTTTGTGCCATATTGTGAAATGATTTGTAAAAACACATGGTATAATATATGAAATATTCGAACATTCAGTATCATAAAGTGACTCGTTCGATGTATCGCGTTTCAATTCGTAGAACTCGTCGCTTGCTTAAATATTCTCTGTGATCTTTATTTTATTGATATAAAGATTAAGATTTGAAAAGTGATGCTCGCTCTCATTTATGTTACAGCTAGTCTTTTGAAAGTGCATTGAAGTGGCCAAAGTGAGTCGTTCTGTCGGATTACTCACGTAATGTAGATCACTCCTGCAATATTGCAGCAACATTGGCTGCATTCAGCAGAGAAAGCAACTGTTATAAAATTCTTTATTCTTAATTGATCCTACTTTTAGTTTCTCTGGATCTAGATGAGATATAAATCAATCATATTAAAACATTTTATAAGAGTTGCAAAGCTATTTTCTTTGCTAAACGCAGCTACGTTGCAACGTTTCAACAACGTTTCAACAATGTTGTAACGTTACAGCAATATTGCTGCAAGCTTTTATGCTATATGTATAGGAACTTGCGCTTCGCAATCTGATCGCTTTTTGCGATTTCTTTTAGTCGATCGAAAGTAAATACCTATCGCGAGTCGGAACGAATATCGGGAGTATCGAATCGAATAACGGGCGTTTGCCTCCTTCTATCATGTGTGTTATTTTTGTGAAGTGACTATGAGAAATACGGTATGTAAAGTACGCAGAATATTCGGTATTGTAAATGCGTCCCGTTCAGTACATTGTGTTTCACTTTGTAATACTCGTTGTTTGTCTGAAGGTTCTCTTTTTATTTTACAAAGGAAAAATAGATTTAAGATTTTAAAAGTGGTACTCGAGTCTTGTTCGCGTTTACATCACGGCTATAAGTCTCTTCTGGATTGCATTTAGAAACTTTATTCGAGAGCATCATTTTATTTTTGTTTAATATTCGATGAACAAGAATAAAATTATACATGAATGCACCTGGATAAAGTTTTTAAACCTTCGAAACATGGACACAATGGAAGTGGCGGTTCGTTCTCGTGTAATAGCGGCAAATAAAGGCATAATTTGTGCTTCGCGATCTCGCGTCTTTTAATCGATCGGAAGTGAGTAGTGCGTGTTAATGAGAGTATTGAGAGTTTTTAATCGAACAACAGATCGATTATTTTTGATCCATTTATTTATCTTTTATTTAGCCGATGTGAAAATTAAGATTTCAAATGAGTCTCGCTCGCTATTAGTCTTTTCTTAAAAGGTACATGCATCAACAAATTTGTCGGATA
This sequence comes from Atta cephalotes, assembly GCF_000143395.1. NCBI lineage: Eukaryota > Metazoa > Arthropoda > Insecta > Hymenoptera > Formicidae > Atta > Atta cephalotes. The sequence goes on along the minus strand of NW_012132314.1, from coordinate 392 downwards.
ACTGCGATCTTGCAGTCTGTCGAAAGTAATCATTAATATGTTGATGAATAACAGGAGTTTTTACAGTTCCTTGATAGCATTTTTTCTGCAGTTCCTTATAAAAAATATAAGTTTTACATATTTTGTTACTAAAAAATCAATTATGGCATACTAATTTTGCGAAATAGCATGACATTTGCTCTCTAAAGTAAAGAAATTTGTCATAGAACTATATATAACTAAAAGTGCTACTAGAACTGACATTATTTTTTTACGTTAATGAAACGTTGTGCTAACTTCATAGATGCACATAAAATTAGATGACAAGTTTATAATTACCACAGTCACTATTTTTCAACTCGATAAAATGAAAAATAAATAAGGCAACAAATTAGAAACGTTAAATTTATATA
>NW_012132313.1:0-2297 GCF_000143395.1 Atta cephalotes | reverse complement strand
CTCTCTCTCTCTCTCTCTCTCTCTCTCTCTCTCTCTCTCTCTCTCTCTCTCTCTCTCTCTCTCTCTCTCTCTCTCTCTCTCTCTCTCTCTCTCTCTCTCTCTCTCTCTCTCTCTCTCTCTCTCTCTCTCTCTCTCTCTCTCTCTCTCTCTCTCTCTCTCTCTCTCTCTTCTCGCTTTCTATCTCTCTTCCAACTGCGCTACTACCAACCACCCACACTCTGTATCCCCCTTTCGACCCATCCCCCTCGGCGCACACCAACCCTGCCTGCTACGCCGCAACCACCCCCGAACAGAAAACACAGCTGAGCCAACGTGCTCTCGGGCTGAAATGCCTTCCACCTTTCAGAGGGAAGAGTGTCTTGCTGCTTCGCTCTCCCGCACACCCACCTTCCGCCCACTTCACATTCCCCATTCCACTCCCCTACCGCCTTTCCCGCCATCCTATCTCCTTTTCGTTCCTCGTTCTCGACCTTCCTTCTGCCGTTGACGTGCCAACTCTCTCGCTCCTCATGCGATACATACGTAAAATACATAACTGACAAAATAATTGAAGGTATGATTGTAACCGCGAACTGTCCTTTCTCTTGTTTTCCCTGAACCTGCATTGGTTCTCACCCCCCCCCCTCATCTTCCACCTCAAATAGATCGCGGATGTATAAGTTTAGATGATACCTGTCCACCGCGGGCACGCCAAGTTAGTTCGCGAATATTTTAGCGAGTGCATCCTCCGTAACGGTCTCGCGTCGCGCGTGGTTGCTTTCCTTTCCTCTCGCCGTGCATCCTTTAACCGAGAAACAAGTCAGGCCGTATGCAGGCATACAAGGCTACGCGGCAATATAATTCACCCACCGCTCCCAAGTGGCGTTTATTTCGATGGTTAGTGCCTCTTTCGTCGTTTGTCGTGTGTCTGCATTCCGTTCGTAAGGTAATTTCGTTTGTGGCGATTAAATCTTTCGCGCGTTTCTGATAATGCAAACACTGCTATATTGATAATTACAATAATTAACCGTAATCGTAAAGAAAATTATTTATTTAAAAAAATTTTTGATAATTATACTGTTATACAATATAGAAATGCATAAGAATGAAAGAAATCATTTTTTAAATAAATTTAATTTTCAAAATAAATTCTTAAATAAATTCTTGTAAATTCAAATTTTAAATGAAGGTAATTTTTTGGCCAATTTTGTTTGCAAAGTTGCTCTATTATTACAAGTTTTGAGAAATTTATGATTAAAATTGCAAAAATGTTAATATTTTAATTATATTTTGACACAAAGCTATTTATGATTATATACATAGAAGTCTATTGCATCAAAATTGCGACTTACATAAATTTTATATTATAATAGACTTACAATTAGATATTAATTATAATTATCTGTTTAATCATAATTGATATAATAAGTTTCTTTTAAGGATTACATATTTTAACAATATTTAACTTTGATTGGAATAAGCGACATGTTATATATTATATAATTATAATATATATATCAAAATATATGGAAAAAATTTTTTGCAAACTTTTGCCAATGTTTATAATGTTAACAATGTTCCAAATTGTGATACAACAATATAGTAAACGGGGGGGAGTCAGCGTCCAGAAAACTGTAAAACTGAAAATAATGTATTTTTTATTTAATATTACTATTGATACACGCGTGTTTCATCATATAATATAATATAATTCATTATATAATATAATTTATATTATGATTTTTTTCTTTTTATCATAATTTTTTAAATTTCGTATTGAAAATGAAAAAACATTAGAATATAAAATATTTGTTCTTATATATATATTTTTAACTATATAATTTGTAGTACGAAAATGCCTTCTTTTGATGACACCGCGACGTTTTGATTTTGTACATCTCGGATTTCTCATAGTTTAAGACCGGCAGCAAATCATCATATATCCGTGACTTATAATAGAGTCTCTACATATACCTACTCTACATATACGAACAGACTATATATACTACATAGAAATACGATTCTTTATGTAATCGCGCGTCGAACGATTAGTCCATTTATTTTCTTCCGTGCTTTGTCCGCGTATTCGAGCGACTCATTAATAAGCCGACGTTTTGTTTTGTATCCCTTTGTCGTCGAAACAATTAATTCGCACACAATCAGGGCGATATTTTTAAATTGTCCGGCAGAATTTGTGTTTCATTCGTACGATATCGCTGCAAATTTTAGTTCGTTAATTCCATGCAGAATAGCTAGAGAGCTTCAATGATCTTTTTACACCATCGCTTTCTCTCCCTCACTTTCCTCTCTCTCTCTCT
>NW_012132312.1:0-2298 GCF_000143395.1 Atta cephalotes | reverse complement strand
CCTTATCTTATCTTATTCATTTAATATTTTATATAATTTATTTAGGGTACAATTTTTATCTCTGTGGTGGAGAATTTGGAGACACAGGTATATTTAACAAAAATATATGGCGTTATTCCTTGATAACTAAAAAATGGTTCCTTGAAACTATGTAAGTATCTTAATGCATTCTTAAATAAATGATAAGTAATACAATAAATATAGTATGTTATTTGTTAAAATAATTTCTACAAATGTTTTAGTATGCCAACTGAAAGAAGGAATATGATTGCTGCGTTTGTGAAAAACAAATTAATACTTGTGGGCGGTTTGGGACATGAAATCAAATCCAGTATTGATATTTATGATATTTATACAGGTGATTTTATTATATAGTTTTACAATACGCATTTTATTAATACATTTTTTTAGATTAATCATAGAATTGCTTTTATAATTATTTATTAATGTAGCCTTAAATTTGTCTGTCATTAAACAAAATAGTATTTCTTTATTAATTTTTGCTTTTATTTAAATCTTGCATAAATGTATAGTGGGTCCGAAAGTATTTTTGAATTCTATCTTGCTCTTTATCATACTAGAGTGAGCAAATTCTTTTTATGCAAATGTAATGTAATGTAATGGGCGATTGTGCAAGAGACACTTGTGTGAATCGAGAATGTCCATCTTTTTTTTTTAATGTAGTATATTATATATCAAAATATATATATTATATATCAAAAAGATGTCTCAACGCATACTTGCACAGTTATTACTCTCGCACAATCGATCGCCCTTCAAAGCTAGTTCAAAGTTCCAGTATGTATATAAAATTCACTGGATTTTATTAATGTTCCTAAAGATTTTTTTTTTAATTGCGCAGGCTTGTGGACATCGGGTGCAGAGGCACCTTGCAATTTCTATTGTGGTCATTTCTATTCCGTTTTGGATGAAAAATTAATCATATGTAGAAAATTCTTGGCGACTTATAATCTTTGTAATACTAAAGCACTAAGATATAAATCTAAAAATGATTATGAATCTTACGGTAAGTAAAATATTAGCAAAATGTTGACAGACTGACACAATTGATGAGAGCATGTCAGCAGATCGAAAAAATTTGTTTGTATAAATCATTAGATTGATAGCAAAACTAAGCAAGATCTGTGTAATCAGATAGCAGATTGACAGCAGAAATCAAGCTAAATAGAATGCGATTGTGTGATTGTTTAAATTGAAATTATTGGTAGGAAGGGTAGAAATTATGGAATATATTATTTTGTCCTATTGAAATAACAGCGAAAGGAAATCTCTCACTACATTGAGCAATCATCCCACCGCTCGCTTGCATTTGATAAGCTAAGCGGATATCCGATGCATGTTTATTTGGCAAAAATTAATATTTCGTTAATTATTATGAAAATTGAAAAATGTTACAGGATTTTTCAACTCACAAAGGACAAAAAGACACCAAGTGTCTTTTTCCGATTTTGATGAGTTTTTAATATATGTTTTATGAAAATAAGGAATACGTTAAATTTATATATACACCATATACGAATAAAACTTTATAATATCGATGTAAAACCCCTTCCATAGTCGAAAAGCAAGGAATATTTAATTATTTATCCATTTACGGTAACATAAATTCTGCTTGGTTTCTGTCGACAATCTGACAACATTGCGTACGATTTATCTATCTCGATTTTGTCAATCTACTATCAGATTATATCGGAAATTTTGTCAAATTTCTAACAATTTGCCGATATCGTTAAATATTACAGATTCTGTATATTTATTGTCCTTCTGCTATGAAAAATATTTAACTGACTTTGTTTAAAATCTGTTTAGGTTTGAAATGCAAGATATATATCTATTTTTCAAATATGAATGTATGGAAGATGGTATCACGGACGGAAAAGAGTTATTTAAACTTTAATGTCGACCTTTATACAACAATATTGTTTAAAACTGCACCCTGTTATATTGGTAAGTATTATAATTTATGTACTACGTAGATGTAAAAAAAAAACTTAAATTTTACATTAGTATATTTTGCAGATATTGTGAATAAAGATAAAATGTTTTTAAGAGTTGCCAACGATTCATGCAATAAGAAAAAATGTAGCCACATAATGAGATACAATAATCGGATCGAATTTAAATTATCATCATCATACAAAACATTCAATAAAGAAGATTCAATTCTATACTTCTTAAAAAAAATTAATTGCGATGCATATTTCTACAAATATAATAATTATGACAATAACTATGACGACAATAACTATGACGACGTTATAGTGTATCTTGATTTGT
>NW_012132311.1:0-2296 GCF_000143395.1 Atta cephalotes | reverse complement strand
GTATATATATATATATATATATATATATATATATATATTTCAACTGATTTATTAAATAATATGCTATTTCATTATATTAACGTTTTATTAACTTTTCGTAGTCTATTCTTTATTGTTAACTGTATTTTAATTTTATTTCTCTTTATTGTTAACTTTATTATTAACTTTTATTATTATTAAAATTATTATTAAGGCTTTTTGATACAGGATTTATATTATGACTGTAAATACGGTCCTTAAAAATGCGATTGCTAATTGCGAAAGGAATTCCGATCGAATTTAAATCTACTCACTACAACAAATCTAATTGCTCGAATCATTTGTTCTGTCCATTTGTTCGAACTTTTCTGGAGTTATTTTTCTCTCTACTAATTCGATTTTAAATTCTTTTCTTAATACTGCATTGCTAAGCCACTTAGCCATTAATATGAAAGCAAGTTTATGTCATAACCGTTGTATTTTAATAATGTATTGTAGAGATTAAGTAATCCGACAATCCTGATATTAAAATGTCATAACTGAAATAGTTAACTATATCCAAAATATAATTTTTTTTTATTTTTGTACAATAGTTTTTATTGTGTAAATTAAGAATGGCATAGAAAAAATTTTTTTTATATTATTATTTTTTGCTTATTAGAAAAGTAAGATTCTATCGAGTAATTTTATGCACTCTATAATAATTTATTGCTGGATGTAATTAAATGAAATATCTAGAAAATTCCAGGGGTTTCCATAGGTTTTAATAGATAAATGTTATAAATAATATAACGACATGAAAAGATAATATGATGTAGAAAGGTATAACAAAAAAGAAATAACAAGAATACTTTATGCTGAATATTTTATTTATTCTTTTGTACGCATGATGTGTTGTTGAACAGTATTTTTTACCTGCACGAAAGCTGCAGTTAGAACAATATTATTTGCATATCTTCGTAGTTATGTTTTATTTTGGGATGGTACAAAGATACTGAATTATAAATATAAATATATACATGCAGTGGGATAATTTTTAAACTATATGAAGTTATTTATGAGAGTAGCGGGTCACGAAATTAAATAATACATCAACAGAATGTCGATAAAAGCAATCAAATTAATTCGCAAAATAGCTCTTCATTACCATCACTTAAAATTATTTCCGTTTTAAAATAGGTTAATATTATAAACTAAATGAAGCTAAATGCGTGAAACAAGTTAAATTATTTAAAAATAATTTTCGGGCCAGTGAATTAATATAACAGGAGAATAAATGCAGAATCAATTTTTTCAATTTGATTCTTAGAAATCTCTTGTAGAACATAATTGAACATTACGACGACCTTAAACACGAATAATATCTTGAAATCTGGACTTGAGAGTCAAAAATATGATTCATAAAAGGTATGTGCAGCACGATCAGAAACTCTAGAGGCGTTCCAACTTTCAGACCAGGCGCGACTAGCGGACACAAGAACTTGTTAGTCCGCGTGTCGGAACTTGTATTTTATTAGAAAAGTTACACCAAGGATTAAACGCGATTCACGAGGAGGGTAACCATATTGGGTCGGTGAAAATTGGAAAGGAATGTGTAATCGCGTCTAATTTGACACTTGCCCATTATATGCTATTAACTCCCGACATATTACTTTGATCCTTTACGACGTACTTATACCGTATATCACTCTGACATTTTCAGAAATTTTCTTGGATATGTATTTCGTATTCTACTATTTCCATATTACTACTAAATTTTCCTTTTATTGGATTATATTTTATGAGATATATACTCTTGTATTAGATTTTATTTAAATAACTTCATCCCTCTATCTAACTATTATCTAATTTAAGAGCTAATTTACATTTTCCTTTCCTCTTTAAAAATATTTGATCTTCTCACGATAATAAGTACTTATTTAAATAAAATGAAATTATAACTTATATTTCAAATTTCTAGTAGAAATAAAGGAGATAGAATGATAGATATTTTATTTCTATTGGAATAAATTATTAGAATAAAAAATGTTTTATATTTGTATTAAAACTAGTCCTTGTTACAATTTTTATGTCAAATTTTCAACATATACAAATGTTAATTTAACTTAATATGATTATATTAATTTTACTGAAGAAATTTGTTTCCAAATTGTGTAAAAGTGTTTCTTGTATTATGTTTCTTGCATTGTTTTTTTAATTTTTTAATACTATATTTGTATTATTTTCTAATTCATTCATTCATTTTGTGTGTGTGTGTGTGTGTGTGTGTGTGTGTGTGTGTGTGTGTGTGTGTGTGTGTGTGTGTGTAGTAATTAAA
>NW_012132310.1:0-2301 GCF_000143395.1 Atta cephalotes | reverse complement strand
ATATATATATATATATATATATATATATATATATATATATATATAAAGAAAGAAAAGGAAACGTTTTTTAATGAGAATACAAGAACTATGAAATTAAACAAAAATATGAGTTATTTCGCAATTTTTAGATTTAATATTTTAAATAAAAAAAATATCAATAATTTCTGTTTCTATGACGATTTCAATTTTCACGAAAAAAATCTTTCGACCAATAATTAAAAATAATTAAAAATAATTAAAATGGAATATTTTAAAGTACAAAAAGAATAAAATTATAGAATTTTTTTCGAAACTGTTAGATAATCCAAACATATTTACTTAATCACAGTTTGATTACTGTTTTATATGAAGGCGATCTAAATCTTTAAATATAAAGTTTTTGATTACGGAGATTAATAAATATTTACAGAACGTTTACAGACCACTAAATCATTCAATGTTGAACGCGTATATTTTGATTGCGTATGTATTTTTAATTGCGTATATTAAAAGATAATAAAGTAAAAAAAGATAATATAGTAAAATAAGTAAAATAAAACGTTTATAATTTATAATTTATAAATTTTACTCGTTAAATAAACATAAATTTTTATATACACTAATAACTTGGTTCTGAAAGTCTTTTTTATTGTATTGACATATTTATTTAAGCCTAAATTTAATTATTAATAATAAAATACACATATGCTCAAATAGATTAACTAAGGAGATTTAAAAAAATATAATATAATAATAAAATAATAAAAAAATCCCTTCAATTGAAAAAATTCTTAAATATCAGAAATTAATTACCTACATCCAATTATTTTCAACACACCGTTTCATGATAGTATGATAAACTTGACATCATTATATATATTATCATATTTAAAAACGAACGACAACGGAAACGTGATTATCGTGCCCGCCAACCAGGCGGGTCCATCAGTCCATTCGCATCATGTATATAAGTCTGTCTAAATCACGTTTATTATTCTATTAACAAATTCATGGATTTCCGATTTACAACCGGGATTCTAAAATGGGACAGGGATGAAAACTACGATGATGAGGAGAGCCCAAATTAAAATTGAATCACAAGATTGAAACACCAATAATGACACACGATATATTATTCTCAGTTACGGCCGGGTCCACCTCGCAACCACGTTGCTGCGACTGCCTTGCGTAACCTTGTCGATCACTAGCACGGAGAATGCGTGCCGCTTAAAGGAGCACCGGATAGAAGCAGGCGGGTAGAAGAGGAGTTCGAGCCAGTAAAAAGAGAGGGGAGTGTGAGCGATCACTGTCACAGATCACACTACTCGAGTCTCCGCGGAGTAGACTGGTCCGCGAAGAGAACACGTTTCGAGCCGTAGCGAGTCCGGTGGGTTTCTGAATCACCGAGTAGTACGTGTCAGGACGTCAGTAGCGGCCGGGTAAGTGATGGCGGGAGGAAAACGGGCGGGCGAAAAAACGAGAAAGCGAAAGAAAGAGAAAGGGAGACGAAAGATGGGTGGGAGAGAGACGCGACGATACGCGTTTAGGCGGAACTTTGAGAGCTTCGATGTAACACTCCCGTCTCGAACCGCACGGGCAGATCGTGCGTGGTGTCCACGAATGGTCCACGCAGGGTGAGAGATCGGGTGCGACCCCCGGTGGGACGTCCGGGTGGCAAAGGTACAGTGAAAGGCGCCGGTCGAGGAACACCGCCAAGAACCGCCGCAGCATTTTGCGGAGGCGCCACTGTGACTGCGAAACCTCTGTCCCCTCACCCTCTCAGGAGTTGGAGTTGGTTGCGCGGTGCACCCCTATTCATGTACGCGTGTATGCGCGAGCGCGCGCGCGCGCACGTGTGTACGTATGTTGCATGTCACATACACGTAGCATACCCTGACCGTGATCGCCAAGTATGCTTGTGTGTGTATGTGTGTGTAAACGGATATGTGTTTGTACGGAAGAGAGAAGTAGGTGAAATCTACCTTCTCTCTACCTACCTACCTCCCATACCCCACCCCATCCGCAGCCCGTTCGTGCTGCTGCTCGTGCGTGGGCTTTCGCGGCCATCGAAGTCGATATCCACCCCGCTCCGACCACTAGCTCGCGTATCCTCAAATGTTTCTCGGACAGTCATTTTGGGAATTCTCAGTGTTCCTCTCCTTTCTTCAATCCTCTTTCATTGATGTAATTTATAATTGTCATTATTCTTAAGCCATCTGCTTGTTTTTTGTCTCTGAGAAGATATTCGTTTTTTTCTTCCAGGAAACTATATAATTTTGAATAGAAATGATATAACTATATTTCTTCTATCTCTCTCTCTCT
>NW_012132309.1:0-2303 GCF_000143395.1 Atta cephalotes | reverse complement strand
GTGTGTGTGTGTGTGTGTGTGTGTGTGTGCGTGTGTGTGTGTGTGTATGTGTACATATGTGTACATAATTTTTTAAACTAAATAAATAATTATTATATGTTTCATTATTTTATACATGTTGATAAGATTTTAAAGAATTTAGAGAAAATAAGCGCCACAACAGAGAAACTATCAACATTAGGGCCGCAGCTATACTGGCCTACTGTGATAGAACTATTGGCTCCTGGGGTGTATCTTGAAATGAGGTGAAAATTATAAAAGTGAACAAATTCACTAGAATATTTATAATTTAAGTGGTCAATACCTAATAATCATTGCTCACTTTTGTAATTTTCACCTCATTTCAAAATATACAATCGAGCCCCTACACACTGGACGCGGAAACGCTTGCCGCGCGACAAAATGAGACGCGGTAACCAATGAACACATTAGGAACTGTAAACTGTTATTGTTATATATCGCATCATATTTGCTGCGCAGCAAGTATTTCCGCGTCCAATGCAGGCGATCGATTCTTGGGAATGATTCTATATCTTGAAAGATACAGGGGGTCGATTGTGTATCTTGAAATGAGATGAAAATGCAAAAAGTGAGCAAATTCACTAGTTATTGACCAATTGAAATTATGAATATTCTAGTGAATTTGCTCACTTTTATAATTTATAATTTTCACTTCATTTCGAGATACACAATCGACTCCCAGAATCTCCTGGGGTTCAATTCTGTATCTTGAAACAAGGTGAAAATTACAAAAATGAGCGAATTTATTAGAATACTAATAATTTCATTGGGCAACATCTAATAAATTTGCTCATTTTTGTAATTTTCACCTCGTTTCAAGATATAGAATCGATTCCCTTGTTTGAAAATACAGAATCGAATACAGAAGCTATGTAGAGTCGATGATAGAACGGAAGTTTATCAATAAATCAATTCATATTTTTCTCGTGTTGTCGTTTATTTTTTACAGATAGAAATAACTATGTAATTTACTTCAAAAAGTGAGAGTTTTGGACTTTTTGAAGGCTGCAGACATTACTTATACTTGTATTTATATGCCCGTATTCATAGTCAAGTCTTATATTTAAGGCTTCCTTAAATTTATCTTTAGATGCTCTACGAATTATTTCATTGGCTGCTGAGCATTTAAAGATAAATTTAAGGAAACTTTAAGTATAAGATCTGAATACAGGCATTAGAGACATTACTTAAGATTCGATTGCACCAATCTTTCGTTGACTTTAAGCGCGAGGCATAAAACTCTTGCCCATATTCATAATCTTGTACTTAAGGCGTCCTTAAATTTATCTTTAAATGCTTAATAGTCAATGAAATAATACAGTATCTAATATTTTTCTTTTAAAGCCGAAAGAGACAGAGAGAGAGAGAGAGAGAGAGAGAGAGAAACACAAAGAGGAAGTCATCTGTGGTTCATGTAATTTCCACCTGGCGGTGCGTGTATATATATACAAAAAGCAATTTCAAAGATATACATCTCATATCTTCGCACATTCTGTGCATGATGTAACGCGAACATAACCAAAAAGAAAAAAAATTTGCGAACAATATTTATTATTTATAGAGATGTAAAGATATGCATACGTCGTTTAAATTGCATCAAGCTAATTCGATGGCTCGTGTTTTGAGATGGGAAATCACGCTACATGTCAAGTAATCACAAAATTATTGGCCTATTTACAGAGCTGTGATTCCATTACTAAATATAGGATTTATTTTTAGGTTGGAGCTAGTTGTAGTTTGAATCGGGAATCTATTCCAAAATCAGATTTCTAGGAGGTTGGTAATCTATACCAGCATAAATACTGACTATTTCTATACGGCATTCGTTGTTCTTAATCATTACATCTTATTAGGAAAGTTTTACAAATAATTTAAGCAAATTTCCATCAGCTGTCAATTTTCTAAAACACCAGAATTTCAAGAAACAATAGTGTTTTTTAGTTTTTCTACAACCTGTACATTTTTCTACAACATGTATAAAGGCTAACAATTTCATTATATTTGTCACAAATAGTTATAAATTTCATTTGTTATGTTATAATTTTAGGAATAAAAATGGCGAATGATATAATAATGAGAGGCAAAGACAGATTACATGAGATTAGTATGAAATTGGAACAGAGTCATTTGGTGTATCTGCAAACAGATGATAGCCCTTTAAAATTACAACAACGACATAAATTGGAAGGTAGTGTATATTCTTAAGTTGTTACTAATGTCAACTTTTTTTTAAATTTATATATATATATATATATATATATATATATATATATATATATATA
>NW_012132308.1:0-2297 GCF_000143395.1 Atta cephalotes | reverse complement strand
TAACTAAACTGTTCTGGAAACATCTCAACAGCATCTGTAAAGATATGCTATGAAAAAGAGAATTTCGTTTAAGATTTTTGTATTCACTTTAAAAACATTTTTCCAAGATCATTCCAAGGTCAAATGATATCATTATCTAATAACTTTTTTAAAACCCTATTACTTTTGTTTCAAACATTTTTTAGATAAATCAATACTTTTTTGAGATATTAGCCGTTCTAGAACTTTTATAATATCACACACTATAACACTAAATTTCGTGGAATTTATGACCTATACGCTCTTGCCTTTTTCCTTAATTTACATCTTATGCTGTCAACTTTTATTGATATCAAGAATTTTCATTAATTTATATAAAACCGAGATAGTCTCCTGTTAGACTATCGAGGCAAGCTACTTAGAACGCTCGGAATACAAAAGATCCGGTAGTGAGGTAGAAGTCGTTTCACGTGGAAAGGCGTAAAATATATTTTAAAACCAAAAATTTCTGTTTTATGTATATTTATATATAGTAAAAAAGATTATTTTTCAAACTTTTTTATATATAAAACTTTATAACGAATAACGAGAGACGGCTAAAACTTGTTGGAGCTCACTCAGAATCGTGACCTTGATAATTAATATATGTAAAAATTGATTTTTGAAGATGTTGACCTTTTGTAAATATTTACTTGTAAATATTTAAAGTTCTACAGTCAACATTGAGTCACAATTTACATTGAGAGAAAAATTATTTAGTATTTAATTACATATTATATATATAATAATTACATATTATTATGATTATGATTATTATCACTATACTATAATATTATCACTATATATAGTTATTTATTATTAATATATAATAATCAATAAGTTTATTACAATTTTTTAAGATTAAATTTGGGAAATTTGGGGGATTATTAATATTTCAGATTGATTGTGTTGAAAGTTCGACAACAACAGTTCATATCGGCACGCAATTATAATTTCTGAAAGTAATTCATTTAAATTCATATTATATATATAATAGTTCAACATCTTTACATTCAGACCGTAGTGACACTTTCTATTTAAAGTAATATATCTAACATAAACGGTCTTATTTCCAATCTTATTGTATAATAATGAATATATATAGTTGGAAACCAAAAATAATTATAATTATAGTAATATGTAATTATAATTACAAATATCATCTTTTTTTTTTAGTGTGAAATTAAATCGGTTTTGATCGAAATTAAATTATGTATATAAATTTTTTATTAATTAATTCTTTACTCTTACTAATTAAATTATTTATGGCATTATTTATGAAAAGAGATTTCAGAATTGTATACTTATATTGTAACATACATTTTTAAACCTGCATTACTTAATGAGCAGATGCAAATAAATTATATGCATCATGAATAGTAATATCTTAGTAATTTAAAATTGCCGATGGCTACATTTTCATCTTTCAAATATCTACCGCTATTTCACACATTGCATCACGAATAAACATGATTACACAGATGGTATTAGATTTCCGTATATGGACTTATGTATATAACTCACTGAAGTCCGCTGGGTTGTAATGTTTCGGGCATTCTATGCCTATGCTTTGCAAGAACGGCACCACGTTGTCCGTGGTACCTCTATAAGCGCATTGTCCATCGGTGACAACGTAAACGTGATCGAATTTCTTAAATATGCTCGCGCTGGGCGTGTGCACCGAGCATACGACGGTCCGCCCGAAATGCGCCAGACTCTGGAGAACATCGATGCACTGGGAAGACGAGAGCTCGTCCAGTCCGCTGAAAAGAAAGATCTTCTTTTTTTGTGATGATAGTCTCATAGGTGAAGACTAATGGCGCGAGACTCATAAAGACGTCGCTAAAAGCGCCACAATTTATAATAGTATTTGCGATATAATAAAATTCCAAAGAGATACGCATTAAAACATTCATTGCGAGCAAATGTTTGATCTAACAAACGTTTATTGTTGAATATTTTGCTTTTATGCGGCGTAAATTAATTTACGCCGTCCGTCTATTTATGCATTTTGTCATTTAGCATGTTGTAACTACGAGGAAGAGAATTGATTTTATTTAAAAAAATATATTGTAATAATGATATTTTGATGTGATTTTTAATATTTAATATAATAGATTTTTTAATATTTTTTTTATATTTATTTATGATTTTTTAATATAATAGCTTCTCGGCTTCTATTAACTTGTATTGACGCTCAAATTTTTTTTAAATCTTATGTCAGAGAAAAAAATATACTCAAGACATATATATATATATATATATATATATATATATAA
>NW_012132307.1:0-2301 GCF_000143395.1 Atta cephalotes | reverse complement strand
ATATATATATATAAAGTAAGAATGTAACTGGATACAGCTGATGCTGGATATCAGATATTTTCCATATATAAAAAATGTATTAGTGATAATAAGAATTTTCAAAGCATTTTTTTATCATGATGCACATCATTTCAATATGAAATTTCGTCCGGATATGTATGGTATATACATTATTAGAAATCAAATATTAGCTGGATATCCAGTTGGCGTCTTTAATTATCAGATATCATATTAAATCAGAAATACGTATTTAGCAATGTGTAATATTATAAATTAATATTGTTATTAATATATTATTATTATTATCACTATAATTAATAGCAAAATGTGGATTGATTAAAAATTCGGAAATATATATATTTTAGATGGCAGATGTTAGATATGGAAATTGCTGATTATCCAGAATTCCAAAGAAACGACTTTGTAGTTGTAGCCCAACCTATCTTAATGAACATAAGTATACCACTTGCTTCCGATGGATATTCCGATATGACATATTTGAGTAGCGATTGTTTTCACATTAGTCAAAAAACCAATGCTCGTTGTAAGTTTATTCAGAATTCTCTAAAAAGTGTTTCGCTAACAATTAAATGAATAATAAAAAAAACTATTAAATATTAATAATCAAATTAATAGTTAAAAAATTAATTTTTTATATTTAGAATGTTTTGCACAAAATGTGTTTTATTTCTCAGTTCGATATTTCTAAACATAATGAAACAATAATGTGAAACAATATTATTTAGTAGAATGTTATTCTAATATTAACCAGTTTGACCAGTTTGATTACTTCCACATAGTAGTTTAGATTGCCAAATTGTAACAGTCGCATTAGCATTAAGTTAACTTACGTTTTTAAATAGTATAAAAAGAATTTGGTACAAATGTTCAAATATGTTTCATGAAATTAAACTAACTCTAAACTAATGTTAAAATAAAATTAGAATATTTTTAATTATTCAAGAATAATTAGAAAAATTATTTAGAAAATCTTTTCTATTTTTGCAGTTGCAAACGGTTTATGGAACAACTTGTTAGAAACAGTGGGTGCTAAATCGATGACGTGGAGCGAACTTTTTGATAAATTTTACTGTCCAACGCTGGAGAGACCCTATTTAGCTACAGCATTAAATTCAAAACAACAATTTATTACTACTATAACTACTTCTGCGTTTAAAACGAGAAATATTGGCACTTGACGAAAGAGAAAGTGTCGATAGCATTATTAGGTCATCAATCATAGTTGCGATCTCATGATTTTTAAATAGAATCGCAGTATCAAATTATTTAAACGTAAACAAAATGTCATGATGCATTTATTAACCCTTTATAGAACAGAAATGGAATAGATAGAAAATTATTTTTTTGCCAATTTTATTCTATGATACTATAAAGAATTAAATAATATTAATTTGTGTACTTCATCATTTGCTATCTTCTCTGCAGATTGAATATGTAATTTCATTTGATAGTGCTTGATATATTCTTAGAATATTATACTATGCAATAAACATGTGAACGATGCATTTAATGTTATTTCCAAAAAATAGTTCAATAAAAGAGAACTTTTTAATAAATACTTAAAAAAATTTATTTCTCTCTACGTGCGATATGAAATTTTAAACGGGTTTGAAAAATAAAGTCTTATCGTAATATTGGCTGTAGCCTCTTACTCACTCTTACTCACGTACCTCTACCGCATAGGAATTCGAAAGAATGCAGGGGAACCGTAAATATGATCATCGTACAAGTGGGGAGTACATCGATGGACACAAGAACGACTCTTTCTTCAACATGCTTCATTCATGTTTAGTAATGTCATTCGGTAGTATCGGTGAAGAATATCGGCTTCTTTCCTACATCTGCAAATTGTCAAGTTTTTTTATTTTGAAAGCAGTATTAATAGCAAAATGTGAATTGATTAAAAACTCGGAAATATGTATATTTTACGTGGATCAATTTATTAAATTGATTGCACAATAAATGTGGTGCTTTAGATAATTATATAACCGGTTTGCCGTTTTTTGTGTAAAAAAATACGGATATTTTTTACGTAAAAAGGAGGAAAATGATAATAGAATTGAAGAAAGCATCGTATCAAGAAAAGTTTTAAATGCTAGACTTAATTCTGTGAAGAAAAATACAACTAAGATGGAAGATAACGAGAGTTACATGGCGTTTGATTGATCTCTTAATCGTGTAATGATGCGAAATAATAAATCATCGGAAAGCAAGGTATATTTATGTACATAGATATACATATATGTAAGTATATATATATATATATATATATATATATAC
>NW_012132306.1:0-2303 GCF_000143395.1 Atta cephalotes | reverse complement strand
AATAAATGCTGTATCTTTTTTTTCTATGAAAAATTTTTCTTTTTTCGTCAAATCTTGCTGTTCACTCGATGTCACAATGCGGCATGACACCTGTTGTCAGTTGAAAGAAATGCGCGTATAAATTAAAGTGTTCCGGGGTACTGCGTACACAACACGTTATTGGATCATTCATAAGATAAAATTAAACCATAAATGGACATATTTAGAGCCATAATTTTTTAATAAAGTGAGGTATTATTAATTAATTTTTTTTTATTAAATCTGAAGTATATAGTCTGACGAAATATTCAGGAATTTTTTATTAGGATTATTAATTATAAATACAGATAATTCCGTTAAAAACAAGTGATAAGCAAGATTTATTGAAAAGAATATAAAAAAGAAGATACCGATCATATAAGACATTTAACTTATAGATACAAAAGTTAAGAAAAGTTTGGTGTTAGCTGTTAGGAATCTCTCTCGTACACAATTTATGATCTGCCTGATCGCACTAAATAAAATAAATAAACTAGGTAATTGAATCTGATAATGAATGAACAAGTACACTGTCAATCCCGAGTCGCTATAAGTCATAGTAAAATGGGACTCCGTGAATTTTCCACAGGGTTTCCTTCTTTCTCTTTTTCTCACTCTCCTATTCATTCTTTCATATATTAATAAATCTATTAAACAAGGAAAGAAGGTTATCATAAAATTAAAAAACTGATTGGCTAATGGATTACAAATTCAATTAGAATATTAATAATTAAGATAGGTAATTGAACAATTTGCTAATTCTGTTATTCTATTATTCTGTAAGTCTCCCGACTTGTCTGTTCGATTTTCATATGACTTTTAATATATATCGCTATATTAGATGCTTTTATTCGAGTAACTTTATTTATTAAAGAAGTAAGATTTCATATTCGATATATGCGCTTCAATATATGTCGGATGTATTTTATAATGAAAGTATTTCTTGGGAGAATGCAATGACTTTTTTTTTTTATATACTATTAATTTAAGTATAGATGCAACAAAATAATAAATTAGGTTTAGTCTATTTATGGATTTACCATAAGCGATGTAATATGTATTATATGTTCTTTTGTAAGATTTAACAATAATCAGAAATAAATCGTCGAAAAATAAAGAAACTGTGTGTTCTTTTCCGGTAATTTATACCCATCAAAATTTATCCTCTTAATTTTGCATTTTTCATTGACAATATCAATAAAAAATATTATAAAAGTTTTTATTAAAAGATTATGAAATTTATATGATAAAACATTTTTTTTCTATCTTCTACTATTTTGAATTAGTTTTTATTCTACAATAGTTAATCTCTTGTGAACTTAACTTTTCCTTTTGTTTTATTTTTCTATTATACATTTGTCACGTAATCACTTAATTATACAGAGAATAAGACAGCAAATGAAATGTAGCGCAACATTTTTATTCTGCGCTGTATCATTAGAATAATAGTACGAAGTAAATTTTCAAAATAGAGAGAGAGAGAGAGAGAAAAAGGTGATTCTAATTTATGAGAATAAACTCTATGTACAATGTTTTATACTGTAATGATATTTGCATTGAAATGGATACAAGAATGAACAAAATTTAAGTTATTTTTCAGATATCCGAAATTAAATGTGAACGTGTTGAATTTTTTAATCGATATATTTTTTGTGTATATACACACACACACACACACACACACATATATATATATATATATATGTGTGTATGTGTTTCTATTATATATATATATATAATAGAAAAAGAAATTGGTGAAAAAAAATGATGAAGTGAAGAATTATAGAAACTTGTAAAAAGAAGTAAAAGGAAAGTGATGAAAAAGTTCCAAAAATGTAGTCAAGAAAAAGAGGGGCAAAGAAAAAAAGATATAAAAAGAAAGGAAGAGAAAAGAATGAAAATGGAAAAGAAAAAAAGAAAAAAATATAAGAAGGGAAGAAAGTAAAATGGAGGACTATAGCAAATTACACTGACAAGGAAATATATGTAAATATCTCAATTTTTATGAGTTTTAGAATTTAACAATTTAAAATAAAAGATACATTTTTTGCAAATACCTTATATCAGTACTCAGTAAAACAATAAGATTTGTTATAATTTTTAATTAATGATTATATCTCAAATCACATTTATAGATTAATAATTATATGTCTGACCGCGTTAATCCTTTTCTAAACAATTTCGTTTATTAAAATTTATTATAGGTTTTAATATATATACTTAGAGAGAGAGAGAGAGAGAGAGAGGAGGGAGGGAGACACTATTTATTTTATTATTATTATTTA
>NW_012132305.1:0-2301 GCF_000143395.1 Atta cephalotes | reverse complement strand
CGCGCGCGTGTGTGTGTGTGTGTGTATATGTACAAACATACACACTCGTTCGCATGAAAGAGGGAAAGAAAGAGACGTACTGTATACGTATGTATATATGTATACGAGGAGGACATAGCGTGGCTCTTTGCGCAACCCCGAAAGCAATATATCGATGTTTAGCAACCAATAAACGGATCACTCAAAGAGGGCTTTTACCGTAAAGCGCCGGGTGCTTCGTCGACGTTCCCGTTCCTTCCTGCATCATACAAACACACACAGACACTGAAGTATACATTGCATCCATGCGTGTGTGTCGTGTGTATGTGTTACGTATGTGCCCGCCAATGTACGTTTAACGGTGCCAGACGAAGTACGGCGCTTTTACGGCTCAAAGTAAACGCATTTATAGAGTCGTTCGCCAGCAACGGTGCGTGGCATTGGTGTAACATCGCGACTGACCATTTAACGTCGCTTTTATGATAATGTTATCAATAGCATAGTCTTGTTTTCCTTCGTGTGACTCGTTTCTTTCTTTCTCTCTCAGCCGACCGCGCTTATTTACAGCCCACGTTTATCGCTCACCTGTATCGCCGAGAGTGCCGTCTTGAGAGATCTTTAGCGTTAATTGGACACAAAAGCCGCAGATCGCACCGTAACGGTGCGATCGTCATGTAGAAAAACACACCTGATGCGAAAGTTACTTAGCCGATTAATGCCCCAAGGCGAATACATTAGAGCGTTATACGATATTAGAGATACTTTAATGACGCAAAACTCGGTGCATGTATTTTTAACGAGCACGACGCCGCGTTATTTTTTCGATTCGTTATTTTTTCGATTTTACAACGGATGTATTGTTGCGTTTTATAGTGAATGTTATATTAGAAAATTCAGTTAAAAATATTTCTGTTTTGACGTCTTCTTCAGTGTCTCGTTTAATCGTTGCAAGAAATCATCATATCATAGATACTTTTGCTATATTTACTTTTAGCTGCCGATAAAAAACTGGTTAAAGAAACCGAGGAAAATATTGGGGAACTCTAGAAGATAAGAGTGGATGTCTTTAAAGATGCTCTCATATATTGTTGTTGGCATCGCGATGTCACTCGCAGCGTCTTCATAATTCTTTCCGCAAGTGGAGAAACAGTTGTGGCAACTGGCGGAAAGTGTCTTGAAGTAGAAGCTGCGATTTTGTCATCTCTTATATTTCCATTCGCTTATCAATTTCTTAAACAATTTTAATTTTGATATTTTCTTATCTACTATAAAAAATTGCATATCAGATATTAAACATTTTGATATAAATTTTCTTTGACATTTGTCTATGATAATTAGATAAATTGAAATAATTTTTCATTATTTATCTTATAATACAGCATCTTTTTAATCTGTAGTATTAATCATATGTAGTGTTAATTTTTCAATGTCAAATTTCTCAATGTTTTTAAAATTTAAATAATATCTATGATAAAATAAGTTCATTCAAAGCAAATATTAAAGTTTTTTTAATATTTTTAATAGTTAATATATATCTCATATTGGCAATGAAAACAAAGTATATGAAAAATATAAATTCATTAAAGAATGAATCGATCTTCTTCATTGATTCTCAGGAAAGTAGATACAAGTAATTATATTTATGTGTACTAAGAAATTTATAAAAACTTATAAATTCTATTCACGTTATCCTGAAATGTGTTTGTGAAGTTATAGATCGCGTTTTCTTTCTTTTATAACATCTTACCACCATCATCAACCATTCGAGCTTCCTCGGAGTTTCAGAAAGCGGAGAAAAAGCTGAATCATTGTGGCGTGAATCGGAGATGCTTCCTGGAGAGATGCTCATAAGAAAGGGGAAGGACGGACCGGATGGAAAGCGAGGTTGTCGTGGGGTTGGCCGAGGGTGGAATATACGAAATAGCTGGACATTCGACCGTCGGTGGCGATGGTGAACTCTGGCGACCGGTGGGCAGCGGCCTTGATATATGTGTGCTTGGGGTTGGAAAAGTCGGAGTTTCGTGTACATCGAGGACGTTCGCGCGCGCGTGTACGTCGCGCACAGGACACGCCGGATTTCGGGGGGCAGAATCCTTGAAAAGCCGAGACCAGAACGCCATTGGCCGCCGACAAAGCCCCGCGTCCCCCTGCTCGGCCAATCCCGCCGCGAGCTGATAACGGCGGCGGTTCTTCTCTCCGCCTTCCGCCTCCTCAAGACGGTACGATTTCGCTTACTATATCAAGGAGAGGTGTATGTACGTACATACATATATATGTACATATATATATATATATATATATATATATATATATATATATATA
>NW_012132304.1:0-2305 GCF_000143395.1 Atta cephalotes | reverse complement strand
ACACTCCGTAATTATTTTTTTTGCATTTCTCCAAGCATTCGAATCAGAGAGTATACAATTATAATTAACATACTCTATATTTTTAGAATCTCTGTAAATGCCTCTGAATAGTGCTGCTAGTTAAATTAAATTAAAGATGAAATATCGCATCTGCGCTAATTTGTGAGAAATAATCTGAATCGCAAAGAGTTAAATTATGAAGGATATATAAAATTAATCTATGCAATGATTCTGTAATATTACTCAATACAATTTGCCAATCTTTTGTTTATTCTTCGCTTAAAAATAAGCGAAGTATGATATTAATAATGTTTTGATGGGAGCAAGCTAAGCGAAGTATGATATTAATAATGTTTTGATAGGATATTAGCTTCTATCGATCGTTCTATATTGAATTCTAATCTAAACACACCGCAAGTTCCACAAACCAAATCTAATAAGATGTAACATTTCCGCATAATTTATGATAATAATAATTAGCACTATTTATCGTATTTAGAAGATTTAACTATTGCAAAATAATGCAAAAAGCGATTAAATAATCATTGGCTTCGATATTCTTTCCTAAATCCCGCAAGAGATTATTATCAAATTTGAAAAATTGCGCAATTAAAAAATTATAGAAATAATGGAATGGAAAATCTAGACTCGTGACAAAATAATGTATTTTTAAACGTCCTTTCACGTAATTCTCGAGAATAAAATTTATATAAAATTTACATTCTTGTTCTAAATTTGCGGATTATCTGTTATAATTAAATGATAATTCTACTTGAGTCTGCTTTTTCGAATCATAATGGAACTTTTTCACGTTTTTCATCCCGCTTACGTGATGTATCGCAAATATCATCTCGTGTATCAACGGATCCGATGGGATCCGTTACAGTAAACCCACAAAATTCTTCGAACCGGTATTACCTAATAGAACATATACATATAATTAATGTGATTATGCTGTACATATACCTACATATATACAACTTGTATGCAATATAACTTACGTATCACGTCATTGATACCTATATATAATTGTCCAATGTTACTAGCGAGCGAAACCTTAGCATAGCAATTTTATCAAAATCGTATAGAATTACGCAGAATTAAGGCCACTTTAAACGATATATGCAATTCGTTTCAGGATTTAGAATGGAATTCCAGTTTAAAACGTTCCAATTTAAAATTCTGAACAAATATTAAAACGATTTATTAATTTCATCAGATGTCTATTTTAAATCAATTCTATATTATCTACAAGTATATATTTTTTTTGTGTTTTGTACTTTCATATATGTGGATGTATATTTTAATATATATTTTATATTAAAATTAATAAAAATATATTCATATATTATACATCTCTTGAGTCTTCAATTATTGTTCTTGCACATACAGTAAATATAAGACAAAATATAAGACAAAAATTATAAACAAAATTATAAATAAAATTCTATCTGAATTTGAACATAAATTATAGATTAGCTCAGTTTAATGAAGTTTGAGTTTCTAGCTTCAAATAAGAGATTAGAAAAAGATTGTGAGTGCAATGGAATTATGTAGAGTTGGTTATTGATATTTAACAATAAATAATAAATTAATGTATTATTGTACGAAAAGTTTTTTTTTCTCCTTTTTACACCTTTCAAAAGCACGTTTCAATCTACATGAGAAAGAAATAGCTATTTTTTACATTACTATACATAAGTCATACGTAAACTTCATCTTCATTTTTAATTTCATATCATATATTAGTTCATTGAAAAAAGTCGTCTTTATGTATTGTATGTGTACAAATTATATTATGTACATACAAACTTATTTTGAAATTTCAGCTGAATAAAGTACCCATATCTATTTTGAATAGCTATATAGATATTTTATTTTTTTCAAACGTAATAAACAGATATTTAAATAGATGCAATTTTAAATATGAACGTATTTTATCTATATGGTCCAAACAACAGATTTCATTCTAATAACGCTGAAGAAGCAGACGATCGCGCTCGAACAGCAGTCAACAAAAAAAACACAATAAAAAACAGTATATATGATTTCCAAGATTTAAATGCTGCATTCGGAAATATGATATTACCTGGAAATTTATTAAAAACTTTTCTTCTAAGAGAAGCCTTTTTTTAATATTTTGCACACACATTCTGGGAGATATTAGGAAGTGATCTGTACAGTTTTTTTTTAAAAAAAGGCCCCTCTTAGAAAAAAGTTATTAACAAATTAACTCAGCAGATGGATGGAAATTCTCTCTCTCCAAAAATAATTTTTTAACTTCTTCTGGGAAAGGCCTTTTTTT
>NW_012132303.1:0-2306 GCF_000143395.1 Atta cephalotes | reverse complement strand
ATTTACTTCTTTTTTTGTTTCTCTCTCTCTCTCTCTCTCTCTCTCTCTCTCTCTTTCTTTATCTTTTGTTTTTCCGCATTTCGCACCGCGACTTCCACTCAATCAGCAGACACTATATCCAATAAGTAATATCGATCCAATATTAAATCCAATGATAAATATCGATCCAAATTGCCTTCACAGATTTAACGTTTCTGACACCGCGGGACAAATCGCTAGGGAAATGAAAGCTGCCAAATTAGAAACGGAAAAAATTAGAATACTAATAGTAACTATTCAACGACAATAATTATAAACATTCAATACTATTGCATTGAATACTAATACTAGTAATAAGTAGTTTCCACTACATAATTATAAACTACGGATAAGTGTGAACATTTAGAATGTAATAGTAAGAACTACTGGAATAATCACTAGTGCAAAAGAATTGCTAGTTCATAATAGTGCACAATAGTGATACTACTGACATTTAATAATATTACTATCATTTAATAATATTGATGACATTTAATAATGTTGATATCAGTAGTACTATTGATACGCAATAGTGTCACTGTTGAACCTGTTGAACTGTTACTATTGCAGTAGTATATGACGACATATAACTATTTTCAGTAATTGTAATATTTGTATAAAAAATTTATTAGAATAAAATTAATATATCATTAGAGTCATCATTTAGTATTATTTTAGCTTATAGAAATAATATTTTATAGTATTAAATTATATTATTAGTAAATTATATTATAGTATTAAATTATATTATAGTATTAAATTATATTTTATAGTATTAAAAACAAGTTATTATTATAGGTATATCTTCATTTGTATATTATAATTATTATTTAACATCAATTATAACATTATTTTTTCTATATTCCATTTCTTTCACAACAGCTATGTTAGATATTCGTGGTTCTTCAAAAGTGCAATACGATCGCAGAAATCAAGCATGCTAAGTGGAAGTACATATCCGGATGAATGACCGCATGGGAGCATAAAATTAGTTCTCGAATTCATAAAGGAAACTTTTTTTTATTATAATTTTGTCGTGTATCCTCTAAAATATGATGATGATCAATAATACTTATTTTTGTAATGAAACTTCAGTGAAATTTTAACGAAATTTTTTCCATTACTATTACATTATTACACTACAAGCGAATTTACTATTGCACTATTTTCACTAGTAGTGACACTAGTAGTTTTTTTCCGTAAAGGTAGTTACAGAATCTTTGTCATCATAAAAAAAGAGAAAAAAAAGATGATCATTATAACGGTGTAGAAACTCATACTTTTTTGTACTGAGTGAACGACCCAAAAGGACAGATGGAAGAATAGATGAGCCAAGGAGAATGTAGGGAAAAAAACTTTTGCCGTTCGCGTTATCTTAAAATATCTTTGCGTGTTCTATAACATAATAATGGATTCAATTTCGGTTATTGTAAAAAATGGTTTTATATAATAATATATTTTACAATACATCGGAAATATTTCTCTTAAAGCAATAAATTTAAGGCTTCGAGAAAAATATAATAACAGTACATACAGAACGTACAATCGTGTACGTAAATCGTAGGAAAGGAAAGAAGAATGTTGTAAAAACATATAAAGTAATAAATATAAAAGATAAAAGTAAATTAATATATAAATAGTAAATCTAAAGAAATGAACAAAATTAAGGTGTACGTTAAAAATAATTTATTATAATAAGAATGTTGAGAGAGAGACAGAATGTTTTGTCTTAAGTGTAATCGGGGCACCTTGAGAGATAGTGATATATCCACGGCCGTTTGAAAAAATAAAATTGAAACATAAATATGTCAATGATTACCAGCTATCAGTAAAAATTTCTTACATTACGTTTGTTAAATATTGAGTGAGTATATTTTTTTTTAGTATAATCACTTCTTTTTATAAATGTATTTTTTATAAATATATTTTATATTCACTTAAGAATATGATTAATCTTATGTATTTATTAATATTATTTATGTCAAAAAGACTAATAATAAGCTAGAGACACTGTGAGATATTTTTTGTTCCTTTTATTTTAGTAAAGGATATGTGTGTAATTGACTTGCATTTGTTGAACACTCATATGGTTAACTATTTTAATTCCGTGTTGGTAATTTTTATTATCTTTTCTATAAGAGAAAAAAAAAAGAATTTTTCTGCCCTATATAGGGGCACTATGAGACATTTCAAGAATTGATAAGTTATAAAATGTTGAAGAACAAGCACGTGTCTTTTTGTTTCAATTAATAGTTTATTAATATAATCTATATCAAATATTTATATAA
>NW_012132302.1:0-2304 GCF_000143395.1 Atta cephalotes | reverse complement strand
TCTCTCTCTCTCTCTCTCTCTCTCTCTCTGTCCCTTTCTCATCCTCTCTCGATTTCTTTCGTTTCCGTTGTAAACAACAAGGTGCACGTTCTGACCGTCCGTCACGGAATTAATCACAGTTTAATTGGAAAATCTCAGCGCGCAAATACCGTCGCTCGCGATAGGCAAATACATGGGTCGTCGAAAGCGGTGGCAGTCACGTAATATGCGAACTGCATTGACATCACCCGACTATGTCGCTCGCGCTCGCAGTCGAATCGATCGACTCGCACTTGAGATACATGAAAACAATTCCTGACGCACCTTTTCGATAACCTTTTCTAATCTTTGAGCGCATTATATAACGAAAACTTACGGAGTTGTTGATCAAACCGCCCGATCTCTGATCCTTTCTGATGTTAAAAATTCAACGTGTCAGTCAACGATGAAAAGGATTCACTATTTAAGAATGTATCATGTATGTTTTTTAACAAAATGAAAAAATTACAGATTAAATATTTATATATAAAAGTAAATAAAAGGCTTGACGGCGATTTAGAATTTGAAAAATTATTTTAATAAAAAATAAATGTTTTCAAAAAACAATTAGATAAAATGAGAAAATATTCACGAACTATGAAATTGCACTGTTAAGTATAAATATTAATCTTTTTGAGCTGTATATATAATTTCATTTTTACAGAAAGTATAATTTTCTAATTCCAGTTACTTTTTGCAGAGACATTATATACAATACGTTCTTAACGTACACGTTATAATTAAATACTATAATTATATTGAATTCATGCGGAACCAACAAAAAGATTACGTTGCATCGATTAATACGTTCATTTAAATCAACTTGATTTCATGATTATGATAATAAATTTGTTTTATCTAATGTAAGTATAGATCTGAAGATATCACATTCACTTCAACTTCCCAAGCGCAGCGTCACTGCAAATATCAATTCGCTAACTCGGCGTGAAAGTCAAATGTCTCCGATGTGATATCATGGAAAGTCTCTTTCTGTCTCTCTCCCTCTTTCTCTCCGTTTGAACGGCAACTTTTTCGTCTCAAAGAACACTCTCATCCATCACTGGTAAAATCGCTACTTCTAGGCAACGTTTCCGCGTGAGAAGCGCAAAATATCCTTTTGTGCGACACGCACGCCTGTGTAACTCGCACCGGAGCGAGATATTACTTCACGCTCTTCTCTCTTTCTATCTCTATCTCTCTTGGCATCTTCATTAATTTCGCAGCTGCTTTGCCTAAGAATAACATTGTCGAACGAGAGCGGAATACCGACTCGAGCTTCCTCAATAGAGAATCGTTAATCTTCCATTCTCGGGGCTCGCGAGTCCGCTTTTCCGAGTCTCCGTTATATCGGTGAAGGGGTTATCGCTGCATTCTTCCTTTTTGGATTATGGCGATGTGTCTTTTGCGTCAGTAAGATCAGTCTCCGCCAATCGATCGATGATCATCACATACGAGTCTCTGGCGAGACTTATCTATTGATTCGAATCTTTATTTAGAATTTACATTTCATATTTATGATTTGCCCATAATTTTTTAGTGTAGAACATTGAAGAAATATACGGTTTATTAAAAATAGACATATGACAAACTCGGCGTTATAAACTCGATATTCGCGAAATTGCCTTATTAAATTCGTATTACTGTCTACCACGCTTGTCATCGCATGTAACATTTTCACATAATAAATATTCTAATTAGATGATTGCGACATCGTATCGCACAACAGAGAATAATAATTTCGAGCATTCAAAATTCATGTGGATCTCGATAGATTTATTTTATTTATGTGTTAATTACGATTATTATTATATCGTGAAGAAATATATTTCAACAATTATTGATATTGATGGACGAAAATTATGTGTTTACTGGAATAGTAGTAACCAGAGAAACGAGAGACGACCGCTAAAGCGAATTATGAAAATTGTCGGAAATTTCTGCGAGTTCCGCGAGTGTTTTCATTGTGCGCAACATTTTATCCGCCCGTTATTGCAGGCGCGCTACATTAAGATCCAGCGGGTTGTGACGCGAGCGAGGTTTATTGATTCGTAGAATCCAGCGCAGAAGCCCAAATGCACAGCTACATGGTACCTGCTACATTTTGTAGACTCGCATGGAAAGAACGGGTTTGCTGAAATATTAAAAAATTTAACTGGACACACACACACACACACACACACACACACACACACACACACACACACACAGAGAGAGAGAGAGAGAGAGAGAGAGAGAGAGAGAGAGAGAGAGAGAGAGAGAGAGAGAGAGAGAGAGAGAGAGAGAGAG
>NW_012132301.1:0-2307 GCF_000143395.1 Atta cephalotes | reverse complement strand
ACTACTCTCTCTCTCTCTCTCTCTCTCTCTCTCTCTCTCTCTCTCTCTCTCTCTCTCAACCCGAGAGGGAGGGGAGGGAGAGAGAGAGAGAGAGTTTTAAGCCTCGCTTAAAATCAAAAGTAACATAGTCAGGTTTTAAATACCTAATTTATACAAAAATGCGTTAGAAAAATTTATGCGTATATGTGCGTACAACATTTATGTCATAATATATATGTAACATAAAGGTAACACACACAATTTCCGTAATAGTAACCATAAAGATCATCGCACGAATATTGTCATAGTGTCATAGCGCTTTATGCCATTTTATGGTATGTAAAGCCTTGCGTTATTTTTTACATTCGTAAGACATAACATAAGCAATACACAAAGAAAAATAACTCCTTATCACTTCTTCTTTTATGTTCTTTTCTGTTAAGGCTGCAACACAGACTTTTACATAATACATAACGCATAGTGAATGAGAGAATCAACCAATGAGAATCCTTTCTTTCCTTCCATTTCATTGGAAAAGAGGAACTTCGATTGGTTGATTCTCCTATGCATTATGCGTTATGCATAATGCAAAAGTGTGCTGCAGCCTTTACTTACGTTACGGCTTATGAATGATATAAGACATAAGGCGTTACAATAATGTTGTTGGCTCTAATCCTCGTCGGTGTTGTTAATGCCTATGTCACACTATGCGTTAGAGATTGAGGATTGCGAATTAAAGATTAGAATTCGATAATTTTAATTTTAATCTGTTCTATTCTAATTAGGTAAGTGTTAATTGAATCTAATCCTCAATTCACAATTCCCAATCTCCGAGCATAAGACGTATCATAAGAATTAACAATCAGAGCTGACAATTTTTAACAATTCTTAATTGTAATTGGTTTTTACGTATCACGATTTCTATTATGGAAAGATGTGTATGGTCCTAAATCATCTCAAATAAAACATAGAAATCACAATAATATCATGAGAATATCATCATGACTTCATTCGTCACTTACTATAAGTCAATTTTTAAATATCAAATGACGTCATGATGACGTTCTGTGATATTATTTTGACTAAATTATGACTCCGTGTTCTGGAATGTGTATATGGACGCGACGAGCAATATCGAATGAGAATTCTGTTATGCATTCGTCACGTACAAAAAAGTAGAGCTTTCATCTAATGTGCAGTAGACATAAATCTTATTGAATCGATAAAACAAACGGTTTTAGGTTTATTCCCTTTTAAGGGGAATGCGATTATTTTTCAAAATACTATTTTTCTAATTACTTTTATCAAATTAAAAAATTCTTTTCCAAAATTAAAAAGTAACACTGAGAGAAAGGATTTTGTTAATTTAACAAGCCATCAGTATCCTTTAACAAGTGATTTGTAACATGTGATGTTAACAAGTGATTGTAAAATATGTGACAACAAATTGATTTATTGTGATTGCTGTTAATCTGCTGTATCAATTATTAGTAGAAGCAAACTGTGGGTGCGTTCCGAGTTACGCATGAAATACATGATATTGTTTTATTCTCTTTTATTGTTTGGTGAACAACAAGGACAAATGATATATCATGTGCTTCATGCCTAACTCGGAACACACCCTAAATAGAATCTAATCTTTTTTTTTTGGATAAATTTTAGGCTCGTTTACATATTATGGAAATCGTAGATAATTGTGGAGTCCTAAGTCGTAAAAAACTAACCAATCACAGTCAAGTGTATAAGGAGAATACTCAAGAATTGGTCAATTTTTTACGATTTCAGATCTTATGATCATCGACTTCTATGTATAGCCTTTTATTTTTTAATGATACTGTTGATTATTTGTTACATTGACGAATGAGAAATAATTAATTTGCAATAATAACTAATCAATCATTTTCTTAATAAATATTACATTATTTCCCCTCGATTTATTTTTATAACAAAATCATTTCTCTCAGTAAAACAACGCAGTCCAAACCGGTCGACTGTATACCGAAAACGAAAAAAAAAATTTTTTAATTTAGATATTTTACTTATCACTTTTAAGTTCAAAATATTGTCTGTCAACTTATGCCAATATTTGCTTCATATAAAAATTCTACAGTATATTTGTACAAAATGCGAATGGTTTGGATTACGAATTACATGAACAAATAATAATGAATTCTTAGAATTAGGCTTACTAGCTGAAAGCTTAATGTCTTAGAAAATTTATGCGCGCGCGCGTGTGTGCGGTGTACGTGGGTGCATGTGTGTGTGTGTGTGTGTGTGTGTGTGTGTGTGTGTGTGTGTGTGTGTGTGTGTGTGTGTGTGTGTGTGTGT
>NW_012132300.1:0-2305 GCF_000143395.1 Atta cephalotes | reverse complement strand
GAGAGAGAGAGAGAGTATCGCCCTATTTAACGTAATGTGCGTCGAAGCGTGACCAACGACGATCGGTAGGTTCGTCCTCGAGGAAGCTACTTCGCGTGCTGATCGCATTAACTCCGGCGTGGCCCTGCCTCGAGGGCACGTTTTCCGCATAGCCAATATCAAGCAGCTCCGGTACGTGCGGGGGTACACAGCCCCTGGCAAATAATCGGAGAATACGCTGAGTGTTCTCGCACTACCGGTTAAAATGCCCAGTGCGCATGCTAATGGGTTACATCGAGAAGCGGGTATCCTGTCGTTCGGCTATTTTGCACCGATTTTCGTTAAATTCAATTTTTCTCTGCTTCCGTGCACACCCCGACAGCGAGATAAGAAAAAGGTCCTCTACGTGCCGCGGCGACACGACAAATTACTATCGCCCTCGAAAACACGAAAGGAAAACGTGGTTGAGTTAACCGTAACGTGAGAGGAATTCAGATCCAGTATTAATGATTGGTAATCGCCATCTACATGCGACCAGATTTTGATTATAATTACAGCACTGGAATGATAATATCGATCTCATTATTTCGACATTATCGCTGCAACAACGAATGTATAATACAGACATATAGAAGTGAAATATTACTGAAAATGCGTCATTAAATAGAATTTTCGACGAGATAATTGAAGCTCACAGAGAATGAACGAATCTCATTAGCTAATTTACCCTGGATGGCACTCTTTAGATATTAATATAAACACTATGAACGACTTAGCCATTCTCATTAATTCTCGTACCCAAGTTCTCGCTCGAATGAGCTCTCCGCAAGCTTTTTCATCTTAACGATGCGTGTTTCGTTTCGAACAACGGGCTATGTGCTATTGTACAGCTGCCTGAGATAATAGGACCCAACGAAAGTCGAGCTAATTTTGAATAATGAGCGTATATTAAATTCGACCTGGATAACGCCAACAGCAACCTGGTGTTTATGACGAGTTGCCAGCTACTCTTTACCAAGATATACTCGAGCTGTTTCAACCTTTAGAAGCGGGGCTTCGCACTGAGATGGGTCCTTAACTGGCTTTAATCAAGTGAAAACTTCTCGGAATGCTGAACATTGCGTTCCACATCTTCCGACGCTTTCGACGCTTTCGATAGAATAAGAAGTATCACCTGCACGATGATTAACTGTAATGCTACAGTAATTAACATATCTTTAACTTCCAATTGATCAAGTAACGAGAAGAAATTATGATATGATATATTCGGATATATAAAAATATTACTAAAACATGCAACACTAAATATTATTTTTACAATATTTATGCGACAAACGACATAGACAAATCTTGCCAAAATATTTTTCTCAGAAAGTCTACATACTTTTTTGGTGAAAACATTATCGGAGAGATTCGACGGAGCGCAAACTCTTGAAAATGATAAGTGACGCCCTGGCTTTTCGTGAAAGAGACGGAGAGTTGAGTGCCTCCTTCGGGCTGAGCCAACCAGTAAACAACGATTTGTCATCGAGACTAATAACGGCGTTCTGCTCGGAGCAATATCATACACTGCACCTACTTCCGTTACCGCTTTATTTGTCTCGATTCCCCTCGGTACATCGACCGGCGGAAATTTCTGTGAGAGGCAATATGAGCCATTGGGACAAAACGAATCTTGCGGATTGATGACTAGCTATTAAAAATTCCGTACGCGCGGTATGCCGAAAAATAAATGGCGAGAAACATATGGAGCTTTCGGTCATGCTTTATTAACGACAATGTCGTGATACATTATCCTATTTGCGGAAGTACGGTGCATATCGCATCACTGTCGAGACATTAAATCGCCCGTTTTACCACATTGCGCGTTGTGTTGTTTGTCAAGCGTACACACGATATGTCAAACATTTTGAACTTCTAAAATCGTTTCATTCGATCCAACTGGCCGATATTTCAGTCTCAATATAACCGTCCAATATCCGAAAAATGTTTCATATTATAACTTTGAATCGAGAGAGAAAGAGAGATATCCGGCTTTGCGCTTTTCAACATCGATACATCGAAGAGCGTATAGGAACATCGATTCACTAAGTCTTTTTATATTCCTCGGTGTGCGTATAGGAACAATGACATCATGGAGCGATGCGTAAGCTTAATATAGCAGCTCTGTGAAATTTCCATAATCATGGCTCCGTGTCATAATTCTATTGTATATGAACGCAGTGCAGAAAAGAGAGATGAAGAGAGAAAGAGAGAGAGAGAGAGAGAGAGAGAGAGAGAGAGAGAGAGATATGCGGCCACGTAACTTAACAAACATAGTACGTAC
>NW_012132299.1:0-2310 GCF_000143395.1 Atta cephalotes | reverse complement strand
ATATATATATATACTATATATATAATATATATATAATATAATATATATATATATATATATATATATATATATATATATTGCTATAAAAAACNGACTGGTAAAATAATAAGAGGAATAATAACGAAATTTGTGAGAAATCTACTTTGATAAAAAGTTTGATGAATTTAATTATACATTTTTATATCTCTATTTTTTTATATCTCTCTGATCTCACCGGCTTGATTTTAAGCCTGATAGTGTAAAGTTTATAGCGGCAATATACGCATAGATTTAATAACAAGCGAAGTTTATATATATACATACATATAGCATCATTTGCGAATATATTTATGTATTAACCGTGACTGAATTTACATTAGTCAGATGATACGTGAGGTGTTTATATTAAAAAGAAAAAGATCAATATACTTTATTAAGTGCTTTAATATTTTACACAATGTTCTCGCTGTTTAATATAAAAATGTATAATATTAAAAAAGTTTATCAAGACTTTGAGTTAAGAATACATATAATTATTACATCAAATCTTATTAATAATAATACGAAATCGTGTAGCTTTGTGTGAGAGCAACAGACTCGTAACCAATAGATTATGATAGATTGTTAAAACTTCCGATATATACAAATAATTTCTTAATACGTAATACTTTCTTAATACGTATTGACTTAAAAAATCATAGAAGAACTCTTTAGATCTCTTTGGCTAAGTTCAGACACATACAGAGATTGACATAGTTCCTCTTATCCCCTTTCCATTATGACTACATGTAATATATAATAACACAAACTATAATAACACAAAACAAAATTTAATTGATTCGAAAATTAATTCGGAAATCATGGTATTTTTATATGTTTTAACTCGCTAAAATTCGAATTCAATCTAAATTGCTCTATCACGAAAAAATAGCTCGATTTTCCAGTATTTTTAAAGCTATTTATAGCTTGGTTTTTAATATGCTAGCTGAGATAAAAAAGAGGGAATAAGTTCAACGATAAAAATACGCAAGCTTATAAAGTTAATATACAAGCTAGTAAGTTAAAAATTCTGGAAAATCGAGCTATTTTTCGTTGATAAAAAGTATGTGATGTAATGGAATAATTTGGACATCGGATTCGGTTTTAAAGCATCAAAATATATAAGAATATCAGTCTAATTTCCGGATAAAAAATTGTTTTTGTGTATTTTTGTAAATTAATTATTATGTATATTTTTTTAATGTATTTGAAACGTGTTTTGTCATACAATTTAGAAGCTTTTCGCCTTTAATGCCTTCAAAACTCGATTTTTTTTTACTGTTTTGTATTTTTGTGTGTAGAATATCCTTGTAAAAGGATTTTTTGAAATTCGCAATAGGAGTTGCAAGTTCAAATACGTAAGAGCACACGAAACCCTCCAAGCATTTATCGTAGCAACAGCACTGTAAATGTTACTGGGTTGAGTAAAAAGTAACTTTGTATTTCTAGATTTGAATGTCAATACCTAAAAATACGAAGTTACTTTTTATTCAGTCCAATATTAAGAAAAAATAAACTTGATTATATCAATAAATTGATAAAAAAAAACTGAAAAAGCATCTGATGATAGTATCCCGCAGAATAACCGTAAGCACATTGAAACTTTTGTTATATGGATAAAGTGAAACTAAAATGCATTTTTCTCGAAATTATATATTTCGATCTTATAACTAAAAAACTAATTAAAATAGCCTCTTGATTTTTTTCTTGTACCTAACACTTTTGAGTATGCAGGCAGGAATTATAATTAAGTTTTTACAAAATTTGATTTTTTATAAAAAAAATAGCAGCTTTTTTACTAGAATAAATTTTTATAAATTTTTTGTGCAATTGATTTATTCAAAAACGGTCTTATTTCTAATCTTAATAGTGTTTATACAATTTTCTTCTAATTTCTACCATAGTGATATTCATTTAATTAATAAAAAATCAAAGAAATTTTGATTCCGGATGATTTGCAAAAGCTAAATTATTTCTGTCGTTATTTTTTGAATGGTCTCTTCAACCGTTTTTATGCAAAAAGAATTTCTATATATGACAGACTTTCTTCAAAAAATTCATAAAAAAGAATAATTTTATCGTCGACAAAGGTCAAAGGTCTCTTAATTAAACAAATAATTATGTGAAGAAAGAAGTGCAAATGTCACTTTCTTGAATGATGAAACTCTGTTGAATCATTTACGCTAGTCGACAATTATTTTAATTAACGATGCAACTTTCAGATCCGTAGAAAAAAGGAGTATATATATATATATATATATATATATATATATATATATATATATATATATA
>NW_012132298.1:0-2305 GCF_000143395.1 Atta cephalotes | reverse complement strand
ACACACACACACACCACCACACACACACACACACACACACACACACACACACACACACACACACACACACACACACACATTTTAACACTAATGAAAATAAAAAAAATGAGTCGATATATAATATGAATTTAGTTGTAATTCTTCTATAAAATATGAGAAATTAGAGAGAAATACATGGATACTATTATACGTTTCGTATAATATAACATCTATATATATCTATTCCATATATTCTTTATGTAGGCAGAATATATATAATATTTTGTGTTGATTATTAATATAATTTCATTATAATATCGACAATGGTAATTATAATAACAATAATTATAATAATTACGAAATAAATAGTGTGTGTTAATGAGACAGATTAGCTCTTTTCATACTTTCATAAATTACGCTTAATATATCTTCTTTTATTGTATTGATATAATAACGAACTTGTACTAAATGCCATTGTATCATTTCATGGAATTAATTCGACGCAGGCTTGATTGATTTAATTAATTAACGCAGTATGAAACGCTTTTCTCATCCAAAATGACTAAAAATTATTTCTGCTGTACTCAAATAGAATTGTTATTGCATAATATATATCTTCAAAATTCACTCACTCTATATATTTATTCGTATTGTGCACCGTGTTAATGTAGGGACGTGCTTTGTGTGACTCAAGGTTTGCCTTGAGGGGTAAAATTAATGAACTCGTGGTTTTACCTTCTTATACTACCTATACTAGCTTATACCTTTCTCAACCCAAGCTTACCAGAGCGTACAATGACCAAACGCCATTCTAGAAAAGCTCAGGTAGTACTCAAACCAAGTAATACGAAACCGTAATCAGACTAATGGCACAGTTATTTTTCTTTTTGCGAAATCGATCGTATGACCAATGAAAAGAAAGAAAAAGAACAGAGAGAGAGAGAGAGAGAGAGAGAAAGAGAGAGAGAGAGAGAGAGACATTCAAGTTTTGAATCGTAATAATAAAACTATAATATTTGTCAAGTGTTAAAAATCCGAGTATTCTAATAATTATAATAGAGAATAATTTTATTCTCTATTATATTTATTCTCTATATATTCTTTGTTTTTAATAGCAATTGAAAATAGTTTTGAAAATTATTTATAAATTTCGAGATTAATTTTGTTGTGAAAAAAAAATTCGAAAGCGACTTGCACATTTGTCATCTTTATGTCGTAGAAAGGAACGAGAACATTAATTCTTTTCTCTGTGTTTGTAACGATAATTTACGAAAGGGGTTAAAAAGATTTTATATGGTCAATTATGCTTTTGTATGAAAGATGAGGTTCAATATGTTAAAATCCACGCTATGCTTTTGTATGCGGCGAAGTTTAAGACACATTTACGATAACGCGCGTTGTGATATGTGCAAAGCAACTCATTTGCGGCACAATAAAAGTAAATGCGAAGCACGAATTATGTAAACCTACGTATGTAGTCATAAATACGGGCATGTAAGGCGTAATTAACGTAACCTTTGTCCAAACGGGTACAAGCTCATTATCCGGCTTATGTAAGCATAAAATTTTATTGATCAACAAAGGATTCGTGCGAATCACGTTGACTCTCTTCGAGCATTCTTGCTCCAGAATAAACAGGACCGACTGGCAAATATTATCTAATCCCATGCAAACAACATCATGATCACAACCTGATTAATGAAGCTGCTGGTCATCTATGTACTTGCAATGTAAATATAGTATGAGAATTAATATATGCTTATGTGTAAATATAGATGTCGGTGTGAACATGTAGACAGAAGATCGTGCACAATGATTTCGATAAATTATTTTCGTACAAGTTTGTGGCTCTTTTATTAAGACTTTCTTAACTCTTAAATATCTTAAATAAAATATAATATTTCTATGCAGTATTTTATTTTTATTATGATCTTTGATATTTTTATATTACTCATTTTAGTTTAGTTTATTAATGAAATTTTGCTAAATATCCTTCTGTTATTATATGTTTCAGGCGCTGCCACTGCCAAAGATGCTACATCTTCGAGTTGGTTACAGTAGAGAAGCGTACTCGAGACTTTAGAAGACTCGATAGAAATCTGGTAAGTTTTGGTAACTTAAATATCGATTTCATGCTTGAAGAGAATCTAAATTACCTATCCCCATCAACCAATCGACTAAATCTTCCGATAAAAAAGTTTTTTAAGTGAAGTTCTCAAAAAGTCAAGTAATAAACCGACACGCAGTAATTGGATTCTGTGAAACTCATATATACAAAGAATATAAATATACATGTAAAAAACGAACAAAATTCAATAAATAAAAT
>NW_012132297.1:0-2307 GCF_000143395.1 Atta cephalotes | reverse complement strand
TATATATATATATATATATATATATATATATATATATATATATGGGATAACTGAAGTTTAGGTTAATAGTGAGAATTATAGATAGTTATAATTCTACTTTTTGAGGATTTTTAATAATTTATATGGTCTTTTTTATTAAAATACCTATTTATTTATTTCATGTTTGATTACCTAAGGTCCTCGGTATACAGGTCAATAGCTTTAACTGGCGTATTATTAAAAATAGGAAGGTATGGATTAATTCGATTAATAGAGATATATTATAAAGTTGGAGTTAAATATGGATATATTATTTTTGAGTAAAAATTACTGAGAAAATTATTGTGGGAATTTCGTGTTTCAGGTTGATATAAAAAGAATAGTAGCTTATTCATCCGTAGTTCATATAAATTTAATGTTATGTAAGTTAATAACTTTTTATAAAGGATTATAGGAATATTAGGAAGATATGTAATGATAATTTCTCTTGGACTGTGTTCTTCTGGGATATTTTATAGTAAATTTATAGTAAATTTATATTATGAGCGATCGGGGACGAGGTTGTTGTTTTTAAATAAGGATATGTGAGTGAGAAACTTTTACCCAACTAAAAATAGTTTCCTCTACCATCCTTTTAAAAATAATGAAAATTTTAATTAAAGTTAATATAAAAATCTTTATTTTCAAACTAATTAATTTATTTACTTATTAATTATTATTAAAAAATAACTCTTTCCTCTATTTTCCCTATTAGCTTAATAACCTTAGAAATATAATTTTCATTTAAAATTATACAAAACTAAATTTTCTATTTTTAAAATTTATTCTACTAACTAATATTCTTTTAAAAATAACGCCATTCTTTATATAATAATTTATACTTATATGTATCAATTTTTATTATTTACCTTATTTAACTTTTTACTTATATTTTTATCGCCCTTTACTTATACTTATTTATTATCTCAATTTATTAAATAAATTCATTTAAATTATTAATTAAAAATATTTATTCTTCAATTAACTTTTAAAAATTAGATAATTAAGTAATCTTTAATTATTAATTTAAAAACATTATTTATTATAAAGTAATATTTTTTTATGCCACAAATAATGCCTTTAATATGAATCTTAACATTAATTTTTTTAAGTATATTAATATTTATTTTAATTTCTTTTATATATTTTTTATATTACCACCCTCTAATTTATTCTATAAATCTAATAATAAAAAAATTCAACATCAATATAAATCTCATAAAATTTTTTTTTAATTGATTATGATAATAAATCTCTTTTCTGTTTTTAACTCTACCACTTCTTCCAACTTATCCTTAAATTGATCAAGTATTTTTATTTTCATATTTATCTTACCTTAACAATTTTGACTCTTACCACCCCAATTATATATTTATGAAATTTATTTAATAATTATATTTTTAATGAATTTAAAATCTTAATTAATTACTCTTTTTAAAATATTATTATTTTTATAAGACTTATCTTATTTCTTTTTTTTAATAATTTTCTAGGATTTTTCTCCTATATTTTCACTGCTTCAAGTCACATAAGATTTTGTCTTTCTATGTCACTTAGACTTTGAATAGGGCTAATATTACACAGAATTATAAATTACTTAAATATCTTATTAACCCATTTAACCCATCCGGAACTTCTATTTTACTAATACCATTATACTAATATCATTTATAGTTATTATCGAATCAATTAGCTTAATTATTTGCCCTTTAACATTATTTATTCTAACTGCAAATATAATTGCAGGGCACTTACTATTAACCCTCCTAGGTTCCTCAGGATTAAATATTTCTAATTTATTTATACTTTTCATTTTAATTTCCACTCAAATTTTACTTTATCCTTGAAATTTCAGTATCTATAATTTAAGCTTATAGCATATTCTCCATTTTACTAACCTTATACAGTAGAGAAACTTAACAAATAATATCAATCTCTATTTCTAATTGTTAATTTTATGACAAATCATAATCATAACCACCCCTTCCATTTAATTATCCCTAGTCCCTGACCTCTGATTATTTCTTTGAGTATTTTTAATAATCTACTCTGTACTGTTAGATGAATCCATAATTTTTACACTTCTATTTTATCACTCTCAATCCCAGGTACTTCAATTTGTATATATTTATTATGACGAGATGTTCTTTGTGAAGCTACTTATCAAGAATGCCATTCTATTGATATTTTTGAAAGTATAAAAATAGGATTAATTTTATTTATTATTTCAGAAATTTTCTTTTTTATTCCTTTTTTCTGAGCATACTTTCATTCCTCATTAGCTCTCAG
>NW_012132296.1:0-2305 GCF_000143395.1 Atta cephalotes | reverse complement strand
GAGAGAGATAGAGAAGNGTAGATAGAGNANAGAGAGAGAGAGAGAGAGAGAGACTATGTCAATTTAAATAAATTAACAAAGCTTGAACGTATTCAATACTTTCACCGAGTTAAAG
Organism: Atta cephalotes; assembly: GCF_000143395.1. Lineage (NCBI taxonomy): Eukaryota > Metazoa > Arthropoda > Insecta > Hymenoptera > Formicidae > Atta > Atta cephalotes. Next base: position 2,190 of record NW_012132296.1, on the reverse strand, counting down.
AAAAGGAAGGAATACTCGAACAAATCCTCCGTGCATCGCGTAATTGCGATTAATGACTATTTTTATCAACGCTCGTAATTTTTGTTTTCCATTAATAGCTGGACATGTCCAGATTGTATCAAATAGATGTTGGATATAATTAATTTTTGTTTTGATTTAAAATTAATTTTTGTTTTAAATCAAAATGAAACTGAATATCCTTTTCTTATTTTCAGAATTAAATTTATTTTAGAAATATAGAATTAATCGATTTAAATGTAAACATGAGTTATTTTTTTGGCTCTATCTTTTTTAAGATGATATTTAGAAGATTAATTAAAAATAAAACAACATCAATTAAGTTAACGAAAATTGGAAATCATTTTATCGAAAAATACATATATACGTAATGATTCTAGGTCAGATAATTATTGCTCATTTAACTCTCTCTTGACTAAAATATATAGATACTCGTTTTTACATTGTGCAACATCGTACAACGCTTAATTTATTGCTCGAACTGCTAAATCGACGCAATTCTATGTGATCCGATCCGCGATACAATCTCTCGATATATACTTCGTACGGAAGATCATGTAAGAAGGGAAAATAAGGAGAAGATACGATCATCTTGAAATTTTTCAAGTATGAAAGGGTGCCAGGAAACGTCACTGCTGCACTTCGAGACGATCAATGTCTTGCATCGTATTAGTCGCAACATTCCTCGTGTATTTTTTAGACGTGCACAATCGGTATGATGAGAAGGATAAGTCGTATAATTATCGCTAACTTTACGTAACATCACACGAGTTCCTTTCAACTTTGTTGAATAGATCTATAAGAATCGTTGTGGAATCAACGTACAATAGCAACTGTTAGAGTTTTATTTTGTTAATATTTGAACATAAGAAAAATTAAAAATTGTATTACTTAATATTTCAATGAGATATAACGAGTAATTATCTCTATTAATGTGCCTTTAAGCCAACTGGTTTACTACTGAATTAATTGTTAAATATTGTAGCTTTAATTTTGCCTGTTTAAAATTAATATTAGTTTTTCAATTTGATATTTCTCTTTTTCTTATAATATTTTTTAATTAAAAAAATGTTTTATGTTTGTGATAAACACATACATAAAAAAAATATTTTTATCCCTATTAATATGCTCTTTTAAGGAGCAATGGCTCTATTAATGTGTTTTCCCAATTTGCGCGTCTATCCGCATTTTATTCTCTCTTCTCATTTTAACATATAGATAATTATTAAAACAGATAATAGATGTAAGCTAATTGTTTAAGTTAATATTGTATAAATCATTATTTTAATTATACTTACAATTTCAATATATGTATGTACTTTATAACACAACATTCTCAACTTCAATAAAGAGCATATTAATAGGGACAAACTTAAAATCTTGCAGTATTTATTGGACTCACATAGATTTCTCTAAATTGCGATATGTAATCTTTTATTAAAATATTTACTATATTTTAATTAAAAAATAGAATATTATCTTATCGTAATTTTTATTAATAATTTAACTTAATAAAAAAATATCTTCTCTTGTTTATTTGAGCTAATTTGATTTATATATCATTTAAATACTTTATTATCATTTAAATTTATACTAATATGAACAGATACATAATATAGGAATGCTCTATATATTTTTCTTCAGTATTATATATATATATTTCTTTATAATTTACATATAGATTTTCCTTCTCAAATATTTTGAGTAATTATAATCTCAAAAGCACATCGTTCTTTTTCAGTATACTTACTTATATAAATTAAATTTCGTAGCATCTGTTTGTAGCAATTTTAATGCTCGATACTTGTCGATGAATCTGATTTCTCCTTAATTAGAATTGAGGCATCGATAATTTAATTTCTACGTAGCTTCTCCCAGTAAGCAAGGTAAGCTGTTAGATTTTCCAATAGTTGAGATAAAGTAATTTACATCGCGCTTACAAAAAGTATTGGCGTCACGACGCAGTGGACTAAAAATCGGGTTAGTCACTTCCGTTGCGTCGGTATCTCTCCGCGCACGCAAGAGAGAGAGAGAGAGAGAGAGAGAGAGAGAGAGAGAGAGAGAGAGAGAGAGTATACGTACGTCTAGTACGTACTACTTACGTACGTACGTCTACCTTACCTACGTACGTACGTAGTCGTCTCTCTCTCTCTCTCTTCTCGCGTCGCGTCG
>NW_012132295.1:0-2307 GCF_000143395.1 Atta cephalotes | reverse complement strand
AACAATCTTTAGGGAAACAGACCGAACTAATTTGTACTCCCAATAATTTGTAATCAGTTTATTTATATATAAGAAAATACGAATGCTTAATTCATGTAGATATTCTTTAATACGAATTTATTTTTCATCAAAAGTTTTAATGCATAAAAATGTGCGAAGTACAGTTTTGAAGATAAAAATACATATCAACACATATAACACATATATCGAAAGAGAAAATAAATTTGATAAGAGATAAATGTTTGATAAAAAATGCATAAAAAATTTTGATAGCTGCATCTAAAAGTGTCGATGAAATAATGCATTATGTGCACCATCTGCCAATTTGACGTTAAATACTTAAAAAGATAAAAAGATAAATATTATTGCGATATTTTATATACATACATCATCTCGTATCTTTACAGTATAGAAATGGAATAAGGAATCTTTTCATATTCATGTTTGACATTCATTTTTTAGCATCAAAATAGATTACGTTCATATTTGATGTTAATATTCATCAGTTTTGATCACATAATTATTTATTTTGACGCTAAAAATAACAACATTAATTTAAAAAAAAATAATAATTGTTTTATATCTTACCTATCAATTATATATTACAAATAAAAAAGTTGTTACAGATTAACATTATTCTTTCAAAATTTTTTTCAAAAAGCTCAGTTTTAAATTTATCGAAGAATTTCCTTTAAAATATTCTCGATTATTTTAAGTACTATTTCAACGATTTAAATATGCCTTCGCTTAAAAAAGTTATATAAGGTATTAACTAAGAGTATTTAATATTTTGAGAATGTGTTGGCTGAAGAGTTGTTTGCTAGGAATCATCGTGTAGTCCCTCGTGATAACTGGATAATGGAGGAATTTATATTCGTGCGGTAAAATCCTCCCTTCCCAGTGATGGCGAAATGTCAGGTTGTCATCAGTTCGATATTTCCGTGATTTCAGCCACGGTCAAGTTAAGTTTCTTAATTAAGAAACCGTCCATCTCGAAGTCTGTCTTCGTTAGCTGCGTGGGTCTCGTGAATTTAACACAACAATATAACAAAGATATAAGGGAATTTTGATAAAAATTTTTTTAAGAGAAAGGCAGAGGCTTGATTGATGTTTGATGATATTGAATCTTTGAAAGAATTAACTAATTTATTCATATTGCATTTATTCATAATTACATTTATTCATATTAATTAATATATTTATATATTAATATATTATTTATCAATCATTATATTATATATCAATATAAAATAAATATAATAGTGTTATATTAATAGCAAAGAGTTTCGTTAAGCAAATCAAACATGGAGATAGATCGATTTTCAGGAAATTTTAAATTTTATTCTTAAAAAAAAATCTTTAATTTAAAACTTTATTACTAATAAAAATGTTATAGATATTAAATGTTTAATAATATAATAAATGTTTTAAAATTTACAATAAATAAAGACCAAATTTATCTTTAAAAAATACTAATTTTATTTAAGAAATAAGTTTAGCTTCTTTATGGATATCGTTTTCTTAACTAAAAACATTTCGTTACATTATCTGATTATAAATATCCGTTTGATTTGAAAATGGCTACCATTCGACGACTTTGATAAGTTGATAGTATCCAACATTACATCCACGTGTGCAGGACAACGGTAAAAAAACGACGATGGAATGCATGCGGAAAAAAGACACAACACAGTGGATATTCGCGAGCCCAAAGGGCGTTTACGAGTTTCCCGCCACCCCGGTTTTTGAGAGAGAAAGAAAGAGAGACAGAAAGAGAGAAAGAGAGAGAACACAAGGGAGAGCAAGAGAGGGCGAGCGCTTCCGCCTGATCGCCCACATACATTTTCGTTAAAACGCGCGTGTTCCGTCCGTTTCATTAATTTTAATGCCCGCCGAGCCCGTTCTGTTCATTTCTGCGCAACATATGAATATACCACCATACCCTCTCTCGCGCGCATTTCCTAGTGTACGCGCGTATGCTCTCTTTATCCCTGCGAGCGACACGCGTGTGATAGCGTATGTAACTCCGTATACCGCTGCACGGTTAGGTTGTATGTAATTCGGGTATAGGAATGTATATGTGCGTGTTTATGCATATATGTGTAGAAGTATATGTGAGGCTGCGTACGCGAGCGAGTAGCGGACTCGCTCATGCGAACGCGCGGCCTCCTCTTCGCCCTCCCCCCGCGGGTTGGTTGATATTAATTAATAATCAGAAACAGATGCGGCCTCCGCTCGCGTCGCACCTCTATCTCTCTCTCTCTCTNTTCTCTCTCTCTCTCTCTCTCTCTCTCTCTCTCTCTCTCT
>NW_012132294.1:0-2311 GCF_000143395.1 Atta cephalotes | reverse complement strand
ATATCTATTTAATAAAATTATGTGCAAAAAGAAAAAAAGNGAAAGTTGGAGTTAGAGTTAGAGAGAGAGAGAGAGAGAGAGAGAGAAACGGAGGGGAAAAGAGAGCACTATGAGAGCAGAGAGCAATATGACGATAAGTGTAAGACCGTAATAGGTGGAAGAGAGAGCATAAATATAATGGTTAGGTTAGGTTAGGTTAGGTTAGGTTAGGTTAGGACCATAACGAGTGGAAGAAAGAGCGCGAATAATAAGTATAGGATCGCAATAGATGGGACAGAGAGGACAATGGTTTAAAAAGAATGCAACGGACAAGAGAGAGAAAAAAAGGAATAAATCCCCTTCTTCCTCTAACAAGGACCCCAGTGACGCGCTTTCCTCTTCCTGATACCCTCACACACATACGTACTGCATATACGTATACGTACTAATACGTGGGGATTTAGAATATCTATCAATGCATCTATCCTACTTTAACTCTTAATAAAAACACTTAGACCAATAAAATAAACTATATCTATATCTAGAATGGTATACCCAAGCCAACTTTGATTGCTCAGAACATTCATAAAAATAAACATATTTTAACAAATTCTTATCACTCAAAACATCAGACAGTAAAAAATATAACGGTACCAAGCAAATGTACGTATCTTTATTGATAAAAAAATTATAAGCTATAAAGTAAATAAACAATAGTTTCGAAAAAAACCACATTTTGTTAAAAATTCTTATTTTTAGTACATAAGTTAAAATATTTTAAATATGCATTATGGAAAGTATATACTTTCAGAAAAAAAATACTGCATTATTGTATCTTTTCAAAAAGATATTATTTAATTAAAAAATTTATAGAATGAAAATGAAGAAAATTTGAAATTCATTTTGGAAGGAAAACGAAATCTGATAAAAAAATGAGCGAATTTTTTGAATTACTCGATAAGGAGCGTCCTAGTGATGTGCGGATTGCAGCATTATAATACACATTATAATCTTTCGAGTAAATTTTGGCTTTTTAAAAATTTTGTTTATATCTCGTTTAGTTTCAGAATTATTGTTGTTTGAGTATAATGTGTTTTCGTGATGATTTTCGCGTCGAAATAAATTTTTGCAATTTTTGCCTCAAGGTCAAACAATCAACCGTCAGTACTACGATTTGAAAAGATTGCGCGAAAAAATTCGCAAAAAGAAATCACAGTTGTGACAAGACAACTCATAATTCCTTCACCATGATAATGCGCCTGCCCACTCAGCCTTGTTAATTTTACAAGTTTTGTGCCAAAAATCAGATGACTGTCCTCCCCAGCTTTCCCAAACCTTGCTCCCTGCGACTTTTTCTTGTTCCCAAAATTAAAATTAATTCCTAAAATAAAAATTCAGTTCGAGACGAAAATCAAGCAATAATTCTGAAACTAAATGGGATGTACCTAAACAATTTAAAAAAAAAACAATTACTCGGAAGATTATAATGATTGTATATAATCATTTATATATAGTTACTTATAATTATAATAATTTTTTCATTTGTTATTTACATATTCGATTCATTTTTGTTTCAATTTATTAGTCAATAATAGAAAAGATACGGAGTCTGATAAAAAAATAAGTGAATTACTTTTTGAATTATTCGGTAACGGAACATCCTAGCGATGTAAGAATGAGTTATTTTTAAAATATTTGCAAGAGTAATGATAAAATTAATTGTTCGAGTGCTTATTTTTTTAATAATAGGTTATTCTCTCAGAATAATCTTATATTAATTACTAATGTTTACTGAATAGGTCCATCAAACTTAAATATTTTATCTTAATTGTAATATGACACCATCCAACTTCATTCATATATTTATTTTCTCTTTACAATATTGTTGTCCCTTTTTTATTTACTCGTTTTCACAATTAATTTCTCTCTCGGTGAAAACCACTGAAATTTAATTAATTTTTTTCAGAGATACAATAGAAATTCGTCACAACTTAAAACATCTGTAACGGATTTCATCAGCTGGAATAGTTGGAGATTATATTATTATTTTTAATGATAAAAATATTGATGTCTCTTCAACCTATATTTAATGTCATTCATATACAAACAGCAAATCTTATAACAATACAATTTTAATAAGATAAATTATTTCATTCGAAAACTTTAATGTCATAGTATTTTCATTGTTATAATTTATATGAATTGCTAACATAGTACATGACGGCATGAATCAATGGTTGACAATGTTATTATAGTATATGTGTATGTATATATGTAGTATATATATATGTATATATATATATATATATATATATATATATATATATATATA
>NW_012132293.1:0-2309 GCF_000143395.1 Atta cephalotes | reverse complement strand
TATATATATATATATATATATATATATATATATATATATATATATATATATATATATATACATATACATATATATATATATATATACATATATAATAAATCAACAGCATCATTTTCAAAAATAAATTGGGTTTAATATATAAGTATATAACATGTTTTTCTACTGCTATTCTTTGATTTTCATTTAAATATCTTGTAATTGATTAATAAAATTATGAAAATAATATAATTATAACTTTAAACAATTCATTCAGCACATAATTCCTTTTCTACGTGATTTTACATTCTAAATATTAAATAAAAAAATTTATATCAGCCAAATTGGAGGTGACCCAATGAATAATGTTATTGGTAAGTAACAATAATCTTAACAATAAATTGTTAATTTTCCATTTGTCAAATTAAATGACATATAAATTTTAAACCTCTTCTTTTATCATGTACGAAAAGTAAAGATAGAATTATTTATTGTTCAAAGATACTTCATACAACAAAATTATTGAGTAATATTTATATCGATATAAAATTATCTATACAAATGTTGACTTGCTACATTATGTAACATAAATTGTAAGAACATTTATATAGTTGCGTAAAATAAGTAGGCAATATAACTACAACAATCTATAATGCATTTTATTTGTCTTACTATTACTAGTTGTACAATGTCAAGTGTAGAATAGACATTACATTGATATAGAATAGAAGAGACTTAGGACACCCCATGCTCATATTTATAAAGATCCTAAGAAAAAGTTCATACTGTATTATAAGGTTACAGTTTCGAGACTCAGGAAAGCGTTATTAGACTATCCTTTAATTCGCCAAACTCTCTAGCCAGATATTATATATTTCTCAAAACAATATAATTTAATAAAGCTCTTTTATATGAAAATATTGATATATTTTCATACATATATTTTATTTACACATAGAGACAATTAACAAGAATAATAAAGTTTTTAATTCCTTGAGAAATTTAATACAGATTATTTGCCTATGAAATGTAATAACTTAAATGTTTTGAAAATAAAACTATTACTAATACTATTATTAATGATAGCTACAATGGAAACAGTGAATTTTGTATATGCCATATACAGAAAGTTGACTTAAATATAAATTGTCTTATGTTTCATTACTTATTATCTATTTATATGTAATTTAGAGATCCATAAAATATATATAAATGGTTCGATGTAAATAAAGCTACTTACAAAGTTTTTTTAATACAATACGATGTATGCATCATTCATAAAATAAGTTTTTTTTCTCTTGGATGCAGACACTTTCCACAAATCTATCTTTTAATAAATAATTATCATAATAAAGGCTCTCATGATTAATATAATTCTAATAACAGATATATATTTATATCTTGTATATATTTGTCAGTATTTCCTGATAAATTTGAAATAAATTTTTTTTTCAGTGATAATATCGAGGTATATCTCTCTAAATATCCGAATTACGAATCATACGATGAAGAAATGTTTTATAAATTACAATTTACTGCAGGACAAATAAATACACAATTATGTTCTCCAATTAATTTCCGAATAGATTCTGATAGAATTTCGATTTAAAATTTTGTTTATATTACAAAGATATACAAATTAAAAAATTAAAGGAAAAAAAATTCAATCAAAGAATCTGTTATTATATTTACAGTTACGAGTTGTGGCACATCCTGGGTATATTTTATAGCTTACTAATATACATGGTGGAAGTATAAAAGATGTGTTCTTGCGCATTTTGAACAGAAAAGCGATATTCAGAAGTCGCCATGTTGCCGCGATTATTTGAAGTATGTCATTATGACATTATGTTGAGTTCTTTCCTTTGGAAATCGAAAAAAATATAAATTTCTGCATCCTTTTTTTTTAGGAAATTATTTGTACACGTTTTAACTTGACATGTACTCATATCTGCAATATGTCACTTCAAAGTTACTGCGATGTAAATGTTTAAAATGGCTGCATCTGGTTATGCGCAGAGCAATATGAAATTCGTCTCGAAAACGAGCACATTCTTTATATTTCCATCATGCTAATATATGTAAACGGATACATATGTTTTTTCTAATCTATGTTATTTATGTGTGAATATAGGTGAATATATTTGTCAAATTTCATCACACAATCATCTAACCAGGAAAAAAACTGAAAAACTGCGAATCTTATTATTAAATTTATACAAGTTAAATATGCAGATTGAATTGTTATGAAAATAAATAGTGAATCATAAAATATAAAAAATCTTTCATTAAACTAGAAGAAATATCTACTATTATTAGGAATATATATATAT
>NW_012132292.1:0-2312 GCF_000143395.1 Atta cephalotes | reverse complement strand
AATTAGATTGTTATGTTGAAATCGAAGATGTGACAATAGAAATATTTTATCAGTTCATGTTACTAGCGTCTGTTTTAGAGAGCGAAATAGAAATTTATTATGTTTTTGTTTTTTCTGATTGTGACGATTATGTATGTTTTTAATGTTGAAAATGATCCGATGGCGATCGAAATGTCTGTCTATTATTAGTATTCTATATTAAACTTTTTAACTTAAAACATTTCTGTTTTTTTATTGTTTTTTTTTACTCTATCATGTTTTATCTTATATAATAATTTTTGGCTCGTAGCTCTCTTATTTTTTTAAATTTATGAACCTTATTACTATTTAGATATTTTAATGCACGCGGGCAAAGCGTTATATTTATGTTTATTCTCCTTTTACTTTTTGCTTTATCAGAAATAATTTTGATGTTAATACTTGCAATTTACTCAAGGAACTATGTAATTTAGTCAAATTAAGTGTAAATATTAATATAAATTTAATTAATATAAATTCTTGTCTTAAATTGGATTTAGTTCCTCATTTACATTTATACAAATTTACCAAGGTCAAAGATTTTTCACTTTACAATAGTAACTCATATAAACGATTCGAAAATATTCAATTAAATTTTGTAAAAACAATTATGCGACTAGAATTGAAAGATGCCTATTTCCATCTGCATAATTAGAATTCGTATTTTTAATATCCTGTTGTATAATTCCTGTTGTTTTGCCAACATCCATAGGTAATGAGTTTTTCAAATATTTAGATCATGGTTCTTATTTTTTCGAATAAATAAATAAAATACATAGGAAGATCGATTGATCGATGAATGAGAAATTTAGATCTTCTTATTCAAAAATCAGATCAATTTCATATATCTGTACTGTTTCAAATGACTTTGTAACAATTTGACCAATAAGAATCTACTCACTACTGTTTGCGAAGACTCACACAACGTTAATGTTGACTACTCCGACACTGAAAGAGTCTACATCCATCCAAAAGAATTTAATGAAGCTTTTCCTTTGGAGATGTTACAAGACAATTGATCAATTTAAGCAGCATTGATATTCCTCTTGAGGTTTAATATCTGTTACAACTAGGTGAAAAATTTAGTCTTTCTCTCAATCAAGATAATAAAAAAAAATCCTAGTTGAATTCATTAAACAGATAGAAAACGATATAACTGGTTGCCCAAAGAATATTGTCAATTTTGTTAGAAATAACTCCATTCCAAACCTCAATAGATTTTATAACAATTTTCCTTCTATTAGTTTTAATGACAAACTAATTTTGGATGTATCTTACTAAAAAATTTATCAATGACCATCCTAATTTATTATTGTACCTATGCAGACAAGGGCACTGTTGTGCTCGATAAAGATTCTTATATATCAAAGATAGAGGAGATTGTTTCGGTTGTTGATACCTATTCTGTTATTAACAAGGATTCTATGAAAAAGTTGACACAGGATTTACGTGTGCTTCTTATGAGATGGAAGATGACATACAAAAGATTAAATTAATGACTTTGGATGGCAATATTCCTAGAGCGTATGGATTGACTAAAATTCATAAAATTGGTAATTATCATTTATAAACAGCCCTTTGAATATTTTTCTCTTTTCTTACACAACATCATTATTAAGAGCATACCATAAACTCCTAGTCATATTAAAGACAATTTTAATTTAGTGGAAAAATTAAACGGCAAGGCTTTTGACTCTGATTATGTATTAGCTTCATTGGATGTTGTGTCTTTCTTCACAAATATACTATATATAGATTTGGCATTGAATAATATTGACAAGAGACGGATTCATATTTTCATAAAAACTAATATTCCAACAGAAAAATTTGTTGTTGCTATAAAATTTGTTTTAAATTCTATTTTTTTTTATCTTTAACAATAAATTTCACAAACAAGTTTCTGATATTCTGTTGGATTCATCATTATCTCCTATTATTGCTAACATTGTAATGCAGGACTTAGAAGAAATTGCCATTATTTTACTACAGATATGTCGATGACATCATTCTCGCACTTCCATATGAAAATATTGATGACACACTTACAATTCTTTACATACAAAATTACAATTTATTATAGATGTTTGCACTGACAATAGATTGAATTTTCTTGACACTACTTTAATTATTGATAGTCAAAGAATTATTTTTGATACATATCACAAAACTACATTTTCGAGAAAGTTCCAGAACTTTCATTTCAACCACCCTCTTTGTCTTAAAAGAGGCACTATTATCAGTTTGTGTAGATAAAATATTTCTATTATCATCTTCGATTTCAACGTAATCTAATT
>NW_012132291.1:0-2310 GCF_000143395.1 Atta cephalotes | reverse complement strand
CAATCGATTCCCTCGATGCTTTTGAAAAATTCGTGTTTCGGCGTTAAATGCATGTATTTTTCTTCGATGTAATTCATCAATAATAAAATTAAAAAAGAGATTCAGAATTAAATAGACTTTTAAAGAAAGTTAAGATGATTATAGCAATAAAATAATAATCGAGTTCTTGCTTCTACGGTTAGTTTGTTTAGTACTTTCGAAGCAAATGGAACATCCTGAAGAGAATTATTACAAACTAAATCGATTTATGCTGTTGTTTACTGAGTTATAGCCATAATAAAGCAAATAGAGCACTCGTTTAGAAAGAGCTGTTATCACTACTATATTACTGTCATCTATAATTTTTCAGATATAACCATAGCATAGAAAATAATTTTCTTTTCAATTAAATAATTTAAGATATTTAAAATCGGATTGAAGAAATATTTCATAATTTATTGAATATGTACATATATTAGTATATATATATTATATATATATATTAGTATATATTATATATATATATATATATATAAATAAAATACATAACTGTAATCAAAATTATTCGTTCAAAAGCTATCCTATAAATAAGCTATTTTAAATACATTTTGAAATTTTGTTTCTCAAAATTGTTATGCAGATATTTTTTTATATGTATCTTTGTATATAAAAACCACAATTGAAATTTTAAAACCTCTCTTAGATAATTCATAATTCAACTTTAAGATATCAATTAAAGATATAATTTTTTCTATGAATTATCTTTTATTTTTATCAAAGATTAATAACATGTTTCAGCTATTACGTTTTTTTATGTCTAGCATCATTGCCAACTTCATAAGCGTTATGATACCAGCATTTATGCCTGTAATGAGTAGCCTGAGTCAAATGTATGCACGTGTTGGACAAGTAGACAAAGTAATCGAATTTTAATCGGTCATTACTTACAAGCTTAATAAATTTTGTATAAATTCACAAGGATAGAATGTATTAAATGTTTATTATAAATTTAATTTAATTTATAAAACATTTAATTTATAAAAAATGTACATAAAAAGTCGCTTTTACAAGTTTTTCATGTATGTATCTATATGTAAAATGTCAGAATTGCAATTAATGTAATTATATGTAAAATGTCAGAATTGTAGTTAGTCCTAATAAATCGATTTTAATGTTCCACGTTTCATTTTGTAGGTATTTCGAATACATTTTTTATATCGAATTTTTTTCCATACAATCAATATCTTTTGTTTTATAAGCGAAAAATGTGCTTTTTGTAACTATTTGATTTGTAACTATTTTTTTGCATATTTTCTTCACAAGTCTCTTTTAAACATATTTAAAAGTATTTCTTTTCTAATGGTCTTTCAAAACTTTCGCGAAAAGAAATGCTGATTTATAATTTTTTTCCGGTAAAATTCGAGTTCCATTAAATTATTCTTGTTACTCGAATTTATGAAGGAGGGGTGTAATATATAACGTGCATGAAAAATCTTAAACAATTAAATATCTCGTAAATTATTGCGTTTTGGCATTTGGATTTATATTATTCTAGACTAATGGGAGGGGTACACTATTACTATAATTTATTAAAACTTGTATATTATTTAGAATGCCCCCCTCCTCTCCCCGCCTATTGATGCCTATGGCGGAGATTGCCGAGAAAGCATTTTCGATCGCTTAAAGCAAGCGACTGTGAAAAGGAGTGTTCTCATTCGCTCTCGGCGCGCGCCGCAAGGCGGACATAGGCTCGTGCTTACATGCATGCTACAGCGCCGCACCATGATAAATAACCAAACTTATAGACGTGGAAAAGTGACGTTTTGACGACGAAATTTATATTGCATGCTCTTTCGTTATTGTTTGCTTAATTGTGAAAATGTGACTTGTCTCGTACTTATCAAAGTCGTAATTATAAATGAAAACTGAAGTTATCTTGGAATTTTATATGTAAAAGCGTATATTTTATACTTTTTATATATTCGTTTCAGCAATTGTCGGACCGTGTGTTTTTGCTCGAATATACATTTTTTGTAAAAATTATTGTTTATAATATCTGTTGTGATCAAAATTTATATATCATTCAATGATATATTAACATTTAATACATGTTTTCATAATTAACAATGTAACAATAATTATATTATTGACATATAACATAAATTTCTTACTCAATATACTCATTATGTAATATATTTAGTGACTCGCATAATTTATTTAATAAAATAAATCTCACGAACAATTTTAGATAGAGATTAGAAGAAAACTCTTTCCGCCATGACACTTTGGCTTTGGTCAAAGTCTTTGCTACAAATGCTTTAAAGCATGTGA
>NW_012132290.1:0-2314 GCF_000143395.1 Atta cephalotes | reverse complement strand
TACATACGTATATAGCGCGCGCGCGCTGTGTGTGTGTGTGTGTGTGTGTGTGTGTGTGTGTGTGTGTATAAAAGACTATTTGTATTCATGTTTCCCACAAAACTGAAATTATTATCTTTGCTTTATAGAGAGTTTAGTCGGCAACTAAATTGTTAAAAAGCTCTATTTAATTTTGAAAATTAATCTTAAAAAGTTACATAAAGCAAAATCGAATTTCATTATTGTCTCCTTTCTGGAATTATAATTGGATCTTTTACTGCATACACTTCGTGCTATAAATAGCTGTTTTCGTGAAAATTATTTAATCTTCTATGTTAATATTCTATATAAAAGATAATATTACATTACAAAAATTATTTATTAAACAATATAATAATGTATTATATTTCGTTGCACAGATTTCTTCGTTATTTATCTACAATCAGTGGTATCGATTTCAGTCGACCGGACTTTACGAACGTAAATATTGAGAAAGTATACTATCAAACAGTATCAGAAAGTGTTCTCAAGCAAGTATATTGCTATGACTACAATTGTTGGTTGTAAATAATATAAGAACGCTATTGTAAATCAAATTCCTTATCAAAAAGCGAAATTGGACGTATTAATTTGTTTTACAAGCACTGTAGTAACTGAAGCTCCGTTTGCGTTCTGTACAATTGACACAATCCGTTTATTTGGATAGAAGAGATTTATTCGATGGTTTATTTTACGTCCTCTTTGCAGCTATTTCAAACAGTCTTTCATTAAAGATTATTAAATAATCCTTTTTTTGTAAAATTTTTTACTTAGAAGAAATTCTTCGTTTTAGTGAAAGATTTTATTATTTGGTAAAAATAAGAAATAAATAATCCGTTATCTCTTCGAAAAATTAATTAAAAGAATTAAAAAAATAAGAAAGTAGTATTAATTGCAAATTATAATTTTCCGAAGTTTCAACGATATGTTTCGACTATACTTAGTTCTCAAATGAGATGATTCTTAGAAATCTGTATATGTTATATTATCTATTGTAACTTGAACGTGAGATGATCCTCATAATATATTAATATGATTAGATATTTGGGTATTTATATATTTCTGCGACTGATGGACTAACAATAAATATAATCGAAACTATTGAAACTTACCGTCGGAAAAAATTTAATTAATAAATATTATTTGATACATCTAACTATAGCTCGTTAATGTATTGACCGGGGTTTTACTATTTATTAATTTGTTGTAAGTTATACGAGCAAAAAAATTAATATTATTTATATTGTAATAACAAAATAATAATTACTGAAAATGATATTTAGAATAAAACAAAAAATAAAACAAACTTTTGTTTTTCCTGACATGTTTGTTCGTGCAAGTGAAATACTAAATTTAACTATTCCGAACGGCAAGTAACTGCATAGTACCGTGTGCAGGAAATAATGTTTATCTAATTAAGTCTCGCATGGCAAGGGTCAAGTCGCATGTCGGCGACAGAATTAAAGTGCAATTTCTGCTTCGTGGCAAAATTAAGTTTTCACCTTCTCTCTTGCGCATCTGCTTAGCATAACCACGCGTATTTACATTTATTATGTGGCTTCCCTAATTTATTCCCGTCATTACGTCCCGGCCCATTCTTTTCGTAAGGTTCACTTCGTTTTAAGTCCTAAATTACCAACGCAAAATTTCCAGCACAAAAAGTGTAACGTGAGGTCATATATATCTTGACACATTCTAAAAAAATAAAGAATTTTAAGACTAAAAAAATCACACGAAGTTGAATAAAATAACAGGAATAGAAGACATTATATTCTTATAACTGAAATAACGGAAATAGATAAAATATCGACATTAATTAATTATTTGACAATGAATCTATACATACAAGATAAATAATATATATATTTAATTTACGTGTTTTAAATATAAAATTTTAACTAATAACAATAGAAGAAAAATAATAAAGCTCGTTTTTTTACAAAGCAAATTTCTTTTACTTATAATTTAAATTTTTTACTATAAAGAATAATAGAAACAAAAAAATATTTTGTTTCTAGAATTTCTTATCAAGACACAAATGCGGAACCGTGAAAGTAAAATTAAATTTACTGTATTTGATTCACCAAACTTTGAAATGTTACGTCATCAATGGAGAAATTACCGTGACAATTGATGTCCTTAATAACGCATTAGCGACCTAATTAATACATCGCCGAAACTAATTTAATGAGACTTGTTCTATGATGTTCACGTAATAATATTGCTCAGGAAATATATAGGTAAGAGAGAAAGAGGGGGAGAGAAGAGAGGGAGGGAGAGAGAGAGGGGGGAAAGG
>NW_012132289.1:0-2301 GCF_000143395.1 Atta cephalotes | reverse complement strand
AAGTAGTACTATATATATATATATAATAATAATTATTATTATATATATATATATATATATATATATATATATATATATATATATATATACACACATTGATTGGACAATTAGATTGGATGTTGCGCGATGACGCAGCTTGTGTAGGTGCGTGTTAACATTTTTGAACCGTCGTAGTATTAATTACCCGCAAATCGAAGCGGATACATGTACTTGCAATAATATATAATACAACGTTATAGCTTATATTTGATTGTATTGAATCAGACCGGCGAATGCGTGCTATATTGATCCTGTACAAGCAATAACCATCATGATATATGTATATACGTGTATATTCTCTCCTAATTGATAGATATGAATAGATAACCAATAGGCGTGCTAATGCGCCAATATTTGTACATTTTTGTGATATTTGTGAGACTTCTTGAATTGGAAAGTACATAATATAATTGTATTAATATAAATTAGTTAATTATAATAATAAACAATACGTTACATTATACATAATGTATATTACAAGATAAATTTGATTAGCTGTGATTTCTCTTAAAATAGAGAACAGAATAAAATTGACAAAAAAAATTTAATTGGAAGCTATACATAGTTTATAATCTGCTGGTGGAAAAATCCATCTTTACTATCGAGGACATATATCGAAACATCACCTCTACCAAAAATGCTTTTAACGCGATCTATCATTATCAACAATGTCTGTCCTGAGATTTATATGATACGAAAAAAATAGTATTGTTAAATTAAAAATATTAAATTATATGATTATATCAACACTAACTTTCGTTATAATTTCGATTCATTATAAATTTAATACAAAAATGAGTTTGTCTTTTTATCTATATAATTTGATACAATTATATAACAAACAATATATCGTCTTCAATTATCTATAATATATCGTTTCTGATTACACAACCAATAAAGAAAAAAGATAAAAAGAACCCTTCATCAAATTGCTACCGCGTTGCTATTGACGTTGTTATTATAATACCGCTATACGTAATGCTTTGATAATCATCGTTCTATCTTTCTCTTATTCTTCGAACTCATTAATGCATGAAAGATTAATATCACGAACGTACAGCTTCCTTCGACAACCGTAGGATATCTTGGCGCATCCATAGATCCGTGATTCGTTACAGTTCACCAGCCTCAGGATTTGCGCAACTGACTACACTTAGCCTAGCATCGCCGCACTGAAATTGCGCCGTTGAATATTGGCATTTGCGAACTAGCACGAAACAACGGGATATTTCATGATTGGGAGAAATGACGAAAATGCAGATGGAAAACCAGAGCATTTTATATATTTATTCAAAGATTTTTTTAATCTTATTATATAAAAATTAATTATTTAGAGAAGAAATTCATTAACTTACAAAATTAAATTATAATTCTTTTAGAATTAATTTAATTTTCTACGTTTATATATACTTCGTTATTAATTGTATCTAGAATTTTATGCAACTTTATGCAAAATAGCCTGAAAGAAAATTACACATCTCTGTATTTCTTCGAAATTACCATCTTTCTCTATAAAATCCCAGTGTGTTTTGTTCGACAAATCACACTTTAAAGTCTTAAATTTCATCTCTTATGTATCTTCAGTTTAATTATATTTCTGTTTAACAATGCGAAAGAACTCCGTACTAATTAGAAAATTAAATCTCGGTTAGTTTTCACAGATAATGTACACTCTCAAAAATATCAGTGGATTTAACACTATGCGATGTCTATATAATTTTCACTGTGTTGGTAATATTAACAATATAGTGAAAATTATACATATAAACATCACATGATATTAAATCAATACCGGTATTTTTTAGAGTGTAGCTTATAACATGGTGAACAAAAGGCTCAGTAATGGATACTTTTTGAATTATGGCTTATCAAAGATGTTCTGTGTATGAATACAAGTTTTATAGTTTTTATACATCATATTTCAAAAACTATCCATTATCGAGCCTTATATTTGTGACATCTTTGATTCACTATTGTACATTATAAGCTACATTATATGTGAAAACTAATTCATTTTGTTACAATCCAATTTTTTATATACACTGAGAAAAATGATTTTGTTATAGGAACAAATCAAGAGAAAACAAATGTGGTATTTCGTTTTTAAAAACGATTGATTAGTTACTATTGCAAATTAATTATTTCTTATACATACATATATATATATATATATATATACATATATATATATATATATACATATATATATATATATATACATATATATATATATATATAATATATATATATATATANATATAT
>NW_012132288.1:0-2312 GCF_000143395.1 Atta cephalotes | reverse complement strand
GTGTGTGTGTGTGTGTGTGTGTGTGTGTGTGTGTGTGTGTGTGTGTGTGTGTGTGTGTGTGTGTGTGTGTGTGTAGAAGAAAATATAGATAAGGGTAATAAATATGAATTAGAAATAAATGGGTAAAAAATAATATAAAGGTTAAAAAAAGTTAATTTAAATTAAAATAAAAGTTTTTAATAAAAAATTAATGTAGAAAAATTTAATTTATGTTTAAAAATTTATTTTATAATTACGAATATAAATAAATTTTTATAAAAAAAATTTAAAAATTTAAATAATTTTTTAAAATATAAAAAATAATATTTATAATGAATATATTTAAAAATTAAATTTAGTAATTTATATTAAATAATGAAATTTTAGTGCCAGCAATAGCGGTTAGACTAAGCGGTTAGACTGTTATAAGTAAATTTAATTAAGGAAATAGTAATAAATTTGATAATAATTTAGTTTTAGTAAAAATAATTTTTTATATGGTAGAATGTGTAAGAAATTTATATATATTAAGAATAATGTATTTTTTGAAATAATTAAATTATAAATGAAACTAGGATTAGATACCCTATTATTATAAAATAAAATTAGAATAATTGAAAAATAAATATGAATCATTAAATTTAAATAATTTGGCGGTATTCTAAAAAGTTAGAGGAACTTGTTTTATAAATGATAGTCCACGATAGGAAGGTCTTAACAGAAATTTTATGTATTGTTGTTTAAAAATTATTTGAAAGAAGTATGATTGATAAATTGTAAAAAAATCTTAAGATTTGAATTCAAATCAAAATGTAGAATTGTTAAGTAGGAATGAGTTACATTTTAGTGTATAAAAAAGTATTTTAAAAGTTTTAAGTATTTTGAATATGTAGGATTTAATAGTAAATTTATTAAATTTAATAAGTTGAAAATTAAATGGAATATGTACAAATTGCCCGTCATTTTCATAAATAAATAGTTGAAAAAAGTCGTATTACAAAATCGATGTACAGGAATGTGTATTTAGATGAGAGAAAGTTATTAATGTTATTAAAGAATAAAAATAAAATAAATATTATGATATAAATTTAGTTAAGATATATATTTTATTATTATTGTATTAGTGTGTGAGAATATAAAGTTTATAATATATTTATAAATAAAATTTTAGTATAATATATTAAATATATATAATATAATAATTAAAAATAATAAGAATTTATATATAATTGTTTAGATTTAAGTTTGGTGAAAAGGGAATTAAAATTAAAAATATTTTATAAATAATATTTATAGTAGAAAGAGGTATAAATTATAAGTAATTAAAGATGTATTAAATTTATGAGAGTTTTATTAATAAGAATAAAATAATTAAGTATAGTTATATTGAAAGTAATGTAAATGGATTTGGATAAATATGTAAAAGTAATTTTAATTAAATGTACCTTTTGTAGGGTTTATTAAAATATAAATTTATTAATTTTCTCGAAATTAAAAGAGCTAATGGTAATTATAGAAAATAAATAATATTATGTTACTTAATATGGAATAATTATTAATAATAAACTGTTAGTGGATATATTCTAGTTAATTTTAATATCTAGTTTCTTTTTATTTAAATTTAATTTAATCTTAAAAAATATAATATAAAATGTAATAATTTTTTTTATATGAAAGTTATTATTATTTAAGAAAATAAGCTGTGGGATAAACTATAGTTTTAATTAAAATGATATTTAATAATATTTTAATTTACGAAAAGTAAAGAAATATTAATAAAATTTTAGTTTTGTAGAAAAAATTTAATAATTTATTAAAAGTATATTTTTAGTGTTAATATTAATAATATTATTACGTGTACAACTTTACTTCCGCCGTTTTCCTATAGATGGCTTTAACGGTAAGTGGTGGTCGAAATAAATAGATCATAGATGTCATACAACAAACTTGGGCATCTGTCAACATAACCCCATAGAAACATTAGTCGATTTGTGTCTGCATCATAAAGTTATTCTCGATTGAAAATGTCAGTTTACGAGCCAAATTCTCGTCATTTGCGGGAGGTTTTAATTTTTTGCTTTAATATGAAGAAATCTGCGGCTGAGGCTCATCGAATGCTCTCAAATACTTATGGTGAGGCCGCTATTAGTGAAAGAACGTGTCGTGAGTGGTTTCAACGCTTCAAGAACGGTGATTTTGACGTCCAAGGTCATGCTCTGTATTTGGTGGGACCAGCTCGCCGTAGTAGTATTATGAACTGTTAAAACCGACTGAAACAATCATAGGCGATCGGTATTGAACGCAATTGATGAATTTTGAGCCAAGCATTGAAA
>NW_012132287.1:0-2316 GCF_000143395.1 Atta cephalotes | reverse complement strand
AAATACACACACACATATATAACATTATAATATACATATAACACATATATGTAAAATAATGGCTAGAACCTGCAAGAATGACACGGAAGTGAGAGAGAAATCTCAGCAGAGATTTACCTGATTCGAAAAATATCCAGGCGAATTCCAGAGGGAGTAAGAGTGGCGCGAAGAAACAGAAATCGATGGTAGACTGACGGGACATCATTTTGCGTGAGAAGGGTGTAACGGAGCATGGAAAACGAAGGCAGCCATCGAAGAGAATGTGTCATTGCCCTCTAGATCCGCAAGAAAAAGAAAAGTAGCAAAGAGAAAAGGGGAGGCTGAGAGAGAGAAGAGCGGGTGAGTGGATAGAGAAGATCGAGACAGATTGTAGAAAAAGGAATATCGGAGAGAGAGAAGGAAACGGAGAAGAGAGACACCGAGAAGCGCGGAGAGGCGAAGAGAAAAGAGGTAGAACCGGCGGAACGACTCGGCAGGTTTATCCTGGACCAGTTTCATTTTCAGCCCTCGTCTGAATATAAAAGACAATTTAATTATAGGGGGATTTTCCAAGCTGGGTCGTATCCCCCCCCCCTCTCCCTCCCTTTCGTTTCTTTCCTTCTTTCCTCGTTTTTACCTCTGCCCCCTTCATCTACACCCTTTGTCCCTCTATTTGACGGCGGTGTATCCCTTAGAGTGTGACGACAAGAAAACTCGATACAGATACATGCGCAACACTTCGTCATATCTGTGGATACTCATCGTACCTATGTGTACATCGTTAAACGATATAAGCTCATCATATAGGATTTATATGAGACAAGGGTCATATTAAATCATATAAAAATGAAGTAAATTATGAACAAATTATGAACTTAATCGGACTAGAGATGACTGTTACGCAGTCAAATTTGTAAATTAAATATAAATAAATTAGATAAATACGTAACAGTACTAAAACAGTATCACGTTCATCCGGTATAAAGGGTAGCCTATTAAAAATGCAAAAGTCTGACGAAAAATGTATAAAAATTCTAAACTAAAATAAAATGCCCTTTAACTGCCCTTTAACGCAATCCATCTTTATGCACGGTACATGTAATGCTAAATTTTCCGAAATAACATGTAACAGCATCGTGTCCTCAGTAAGTAATTGTTGTTCACTATTCTTCGAAATGTATCGATCTTTATAAAATGAGATTTTTTTTTTTATAAACTTTTTATATACATCCGGAATCAAGCGCAATCTAATCGGAATCGAGTTTCTATTTTGAATATTATTTCGTGATTCAAAGATATATATATAACCATACATAAAATAACAAATGTTTTAATAAGTACACTATAAGTACACTAATGTAAATTTACATGTTAAATTTTTCTTATATATTTTAATCTATTTTCGCCTGCCTATGGTAAACATTTAACAATTATACTGATTATACACGCGAGACACAACACATATTACGAAAAAAGGAAATAAGCTTTATTAAAAACATATTATGCACTTGCTATCTGCTTGCTACATGTAAGTATGTATGTTACTCAATTACTATCTACTTTCACCATGGTTCTTTTTGTGATATATCATTTAATAATAGCGGACGGGCAAAAGGATTAATTAAAAATAGCATATTTGACGTATCTCTTTTTAACAAAGAGTATATCCAAGAGGCAAAGTGCATAGTTGAAAATTATTAACGTAATACATACACGAAATGAGATTTCGTAATGTGTAATCAAGCCAGCGGCACATGAGTTGCATAATTTTGCAAAAACTAATTAACTTTAACACAGTTAATGATGTGTATATAAAGAATGCGTAATTCGTCATTGAAAAGTGTTTTAATATTATATTCACATGTGTTATTATCTTAATTTATTGAATAAAAATAAACTTATAATGGCTTAATAATAATAAACAAGAAGGAATTTACAAGCCAGATTTTTATGTATTTCAAATTCTTAGAACATACGTTTCGAACTTATTATTAGGCTATTCTTAATGTAAAGAAATTAAACGCAAATTTGATAAAATTAATAAAACGGTTAAAATTATACAATTTAGTTATGCAAAAAGTTGATAGTATTTATTCTATCTTCCGCACAATGCAATGCTTTTCCTTCTAGTAATATTATCGGTAATATTCTTCCATTATAACAGTCGCAATAAGTCCAATAATGATAAAAATATTAAACACGATGAGTCATTAAATAAAAATGTACCAGCACACATTCTCAACTGCGATTGGTAAACCAAGATATAATCATGTAATTGAAACAATGAGTCAATTTAATTCGCAAGAAACAAATGCGATCAGAGATAAAAATTGAAAC
>NW_012132286.1:0-2314 GCF_000143395.1 Atta cephalotes | reverse complement strand
GAAAGTAAATGAAATCTTAGTTTTAAGAATTCGGCAAAAGATTAGGTTCAACTGTTTAATAAAAACATAGTTTTTTGATAATAATAAAAAATATTTTTTACTGCTCAATGATTAATAATTAAATAGCTGCAGTATATTGACTGTACAAAGGTAGCATAATAGATTGTTTATTAATTGTAAACTGGAATGAATGTAGGAATGAAACTTAAACTGTCTTAAGTTAAAAAATTGAAT
Organism: Atta cephalotes; assembly: GCF_000143395.1. Classification (NCBI taxonomy): domain Eukaryota; kingdom Metazoa; phylum Arthropoda; class Insecta; order Hymenoptera; family Formicidae; genus Atta; species Atta cephalotes. Next base: position 2,080 of record NW_012132286.1, on the reverse strand, counting down.
TTAGTAATTAAATAAAAATATTTAATTTGTAATATTGGTATTATGGGACGAGAAGACCCTATAGAATTTTATATATAAGTTTATAATAGTTATAAATTTAGGAATTAAATAAAATTATATATTTAGTTGGGAGGATTATTAAATTTAATAAATTTTAATTTGAAATAAGATGTGAATGAATAATAAAATAAAAAATTTGATGGATTTATTTAAAATTGAGAAAGAAATAATTATCTTAGCGATAACAGCGTAATATTTTTCGAAAGATCATATTGATAAAAATGATTGCAACCTCGATGTTGAATTAAGAAAATTAAATGTAGAAGTTTAATATTTGAGTCTGTTCGACTTTTAAAATCTTACATGATTTGAGTTTAGATCGGCGTGAGCTAGATTGGTTTCTATCTGTAATAAATTTAATAAATATTTGTACGAAAGGACTATATTTGTAAATATAATTTTTATAAAATAAAAATAATTAATATTATTGAGAAATAATAAATTTAAAAATTTATTGTTTTTTTGGATTATTTTAACTAAGGGAGTAATAATTTTGTAAATTAAATAAAGGAAAATATCTAGATAATTAAATTTATAATTTATTATATTTGAGTTTATTATTTATTATTAATTAGAATAAAAGAATAGTATACATATAATTTTAAAAAATTATTAAAAATAATTATTTCATTTATTTTAAATAATAAATTTATTACATTTAGTAGGTAGGGAAAGAAGGGATAAGATAAGAAATGAAATGGATTTATTGAGGTTTTTATTGTAATTTATTACTTTGACAGAATAGTGCATTAAATTTAGAATTTAATAAAATATAGAATGATTTAGTTTATATAAGTAATAAAATTATATTAGAGTAAAAGTAAATATTACTAAATTTTATTATATTATTTATTCTAAAAATTGATATTGGTTAATAATTAATTATTTTTTAAATGATATTATTTTGTTATATTTAGTAATTTTAGTGATTTTGAGGTATATTAATTATTACTTTTGTAAGAATGATACGTTAAATTTAAAATTTAATAAAATATAAAAATAGTAGAAGTATAAGTAATAATTTTAAGATTAATAAATTATATATTATTAAATTTTGTTAGATTATTTATTCTTGAAATTTATGTATTAGTGAGTGTGGCTTTTTTAACATTATTAGAGAGTAAGATTTTAGGATATGTACAGGAACGTAAGGGCCCTAATAAAGTTGGGATTATGGGATTATTACAGCCTTTTAGTGATGCTATTAAGTTATTTAAAAAAGAAGTTTTTGTTATTTATAAGTCAAATTATTATATATATTATATTTGTTCCATTATTTTATTTATAATAGAAAATTGAGGAATAATAGGAATTGAAATTAGTTTATGGATTTATTACTAATATTTATTATTTAAATTATTCTTTATTAATTTTGATTATTATTTTAACAATTATGGGATATATATTTATGTTTATGGGATGATTTTCGAATTCTATATATTCTTTGATAGGGGGTGTTCGTGCTATTTCACAAACTTTATCTTATGAAGTTAGATTAATTATGATTTTTTTTAGTATTAATGATTTTAAGAGAAAGTTATTCTTTTATAGATTTTATGAAATGGCAGGTATATATGTGATATAGATTTATGCTAAGACCATTATTTTTAGTGTTTTTTGTAAGAGTTTTAGCTGAATTAAATCGTAGGCCAATAGATTTTGTAGAAGGAGAGTCAGAGTTAGTTTCAGGTTTTAATGTGGAATATTTTAGGGGGGTTTTTTGCTTTGATTTTTATAGCTGAATATGGAATAATTATTTTTTTAATTATTTGATGATAGGGATATTTACTAATTTAATTAATTTAAGATGAGCGTGAGTGTATATTAATTTGGTAGTATTTTTAATTATTTTAATACGTGGTGTATTGCCTCGGATGCGGTATGATGAATTAATATATTTATGTTGAAAAATTATTTTACCTTTTATTTTGAATTATATAATTTATTTTGATGTTTGTTAGTTTATTAGTTTAAGTTTGATGTTAAGTTAATTTTTGTATTTTTAGGTGTACAACTTTGC
>NW_012132285.1:0-2315 GCF_000143395.1 Atta cephalotes | reverse complement strand
TTTGTGTACCGTGGCAAAACATTCTAAGGACGCTACAAACAATTCACCGACTTTCAGGCCAAAACTTTTACTACCTCTTTGCAGCAGGATCAATATTAGCCTTTGTATGGGTAAAGGAGTTACATACCATTGAACTTTGTATCTAAAATTAATGATGATTTAAAAAATTAGAAAAAAATAAGAACATTTATATGATGCTTTTTCATGTATATATATATATATCATGTATATATATATGTGCCATGTATTATATTAATTCTTTAAAATTTAATTACTAATACTTTTCACTTTTTTATTAATAATTTAGAGGCCAATTTTAAAACTCTTAACTGTAATTGTAACGTTATAATCGTTAAAAGTTACATAATAGGCTTCTAAAGTTCTTTTATATAACTACAGTATAAAACAATTATATTACTTACGCAGTGACAAATATATAATTATTATGATCTATAATTTGCTGTCCGATCAAAGTACATAAAAACATGTATGAAAAACAAAAAAATGTGATTATAAAACATAGTAAAAGTTCTCCAGTATTATATTCGAGTAATACAATCTGAAAGAGCTAGAAAGACAAATGTATTATTGGCTACGTTCAACAGAGAGAACTAATCAGATAGCACTTAGTGATTCTTTAACATAATTGGTTCTTGCCTTTAGTTCTTCACTGGATCTAAGTATAGAAACCAATTATATTGAAGAATTACTAAGCGCTAACTGATTAATTTTTCTGCTGAACGCAGCTATTCAGATCAAATCGAGGGAATATACTATAAATGTAATTTATTAATTTAGCACAACATTAATCTACTATAAATTAATGTATTAAGGTATATATATTTTCATAAATAGAAAATTATGAATTTTAATTATAATTGCTATATATATGAAATATTTCTTATTATTATTATATATATTATATTTTAAATAAATATTACAACAATTTATAATAAATTTGAAGATATCAAAAACTTGATGTTATATTATTAAGAATCTACGTGTGAAGTGAATTTCTGGCAGTAAAATTAATAGTTACATCTTATTTTTTATATAATCATTTTTTAATTTTATATTTAAAGCTTGTATTGTAAAAAATTTAAATATCCGGATATGGATTTAAAAATAAAAAAATTGTGTTAACGAATATATGTCAATAATACCTTAAAATCCAAATTTAAATAATCTTTTCATAATATTGTTACTTTCAAAATATTAATCTAGTCTTTAGCAATATTGTTTGTTAGAAAAAGACATTAAGATTATTAATCTAAAGCAATATAACGAAATAATATGCAAACCATTAACACAAATTTGTAAAAACAAGACGCACTCGAAAAATATTTAGGCTTATAGAAAGAACTCCAAGTGCTATTAAAAACATAAACGAGATTTGAAATCTGCTTATAAAATAGTTGGAGAATCTAAAAGCAAACGTAAGTTATTATGAATATATTTATTATTTATTACAGAATATGTAGATACCTACGTCATAGATTTTCGATGAATATCTACAGCACGAATTAGATCTTTATAAACCAAAATCTCTTTCTGCATACTAAGGTCTTTTAATGTATAAATATGTATAGTTTTCTTGATACGATAACTGTAAATAATTTAATTGATAACTATAGCAAGAAATAAAAATGATTTTAAAGAAATAAGAGAAAAAAATTGCTTGATATAACTCTTGATAATATAAAAAAAAATTTAACTACTTAATAATATAATTTAATAAATAATTTTATTATTGGGAGTACAAATTAGTTCGGTCCGTTTTTTTGTGCATTTATTTCAAAACAAAATGAATGAACAGATCAATTAAAGTATTGTCCATCGCTGCCTACTACTTTTTCCCATCTCTCAGGCAATTTTCGAATTCCATCTCGAAAAAATGACTCGTCTATGGAAGCGATTTAATTTTGGAGCCAATTTTCAATTTCTGCTAAACCGGTGATTTGCCAAATCGTGCATCTTTCGGAACAACCAATAATCAAAAGGAGCAATATCCGGCGGGTGCGGTAAAACATCCTATTTGAGCGTTTCCAAATATTTTTTTACGACTTTAGCGACATGAGGCCGAGCGTTGTCATGAAAAAGAATAACTTTATCATGTCTGCTCGTATTCCAGCCGTTTTTCTCGCAATGCACGGCTCAAACAAATCAATTGTAGCCGACACTGATCGCTCGTAATAGAATCGTCAGGTTTCAGCAGCTTATAATAAACAAGATTTTTGATTCCAGATACAGAGCATGATCTTCGAACCATGAATGTTCGGCCGTGGTGTTGATGAGATCGATGGCGACGATTGACC
>NW_012132284.1:0-2320 GCF_000143395.1 Atta cephalotes | reverse complement strand
AGAGAGAGAGAGAGAGAGAGAGAGAGAGAGAGAGGAGGGGAGGGAGAGGAAAAATTTATATATTTATAATCTTTGTCTTTGGGACCGATATATTATATATTTTACTTATTTTAAGATGTATTTATTGTACTTATATATAGTAACAAATGATAATTTCTATAAATAATAATAATAACAAAATCTTGAATTTAATGAATGTTACTGACAATATTCTGACTAATCTTTAACTTTACAATTCTTTTTTACAATTATTAATTATTTATTTTCTCGCGTTACAAAGATTCAACTATACAATTGAATATAAGTTGTTATTACTTTTAAGTAACTGCGTTACTTTTACTCGTTATGAAACGAATAAAGAAAGTTATTTTGTTCAATGAAAAACAAATAAATGAGTAGTATAGTAAATGAATTATTTTTAAAAATGACTGTTCATGGCGTCATCATTATTGTTATGAAAAATTATAATGTCATTATCAAATTGTTATCAATAATGGAAACGGTAATGATATTACGGTAAACGAATTACTTGCTACACAATATACATAAATTGAATACGATGTTACAAAAAAATATTTGACTTACTTGCAAATACAAAATAATAACGTTATAGAGAGTAACACGAAAATGTTAAAAAGTAATCCGAAAATCATATCAGTCATTCTCTCTATGTCAAAGTGCAAAATTTTTACTGTACTAATTTCGTTTTCTTGATTTGTATCATTCGTTAATATTGACATCACATTTTTTGTTATTACATCTAAAATAATATTTATATTTCACCATTAGTAATGCCTTACTAAATGATTAGATTTTTTAATAACAAATATATACAGGGTATCTGGAAATAATCGCCAAATATTTCATGGGCAGATAGAGCGGACTAAACTGAATCGAAAAGTCCTGTACCATTTTGTAAATTTCCCCAATAGTTAATGAGATATTAATCCTTAAAGATAGCTGAATACGCGCGCTCGTCCGACCTACTGCGAAGTGTATATGGCGTTTGCCAGGCTATCCTCACGGCGCTAAGCGATCGGTAGGCGTATACATTTCGCAATAGTATTCGGCTATTTTTAGGGATTAATATCTTGCTAACTATTGGGGAAACTTAGAAAATGATAGAAGACTTTTCAACTCAATTTAGTCCGCTCTACTTGCCCATGAAATATTTGGCGATTATTTCCAGACACCCTGTATATTAATATGTTTTTAATATCTTTTTAGAAATAATTTATTATTTAAGTAAAAATTCCTTAATAAATTATCTTTAATAATTCCTTAGTAAATCAATTTTCGAGCAATGAGACTTCTTACTGAATAAATATTTTAATTAATAGATAATTAAACATTAAAGCAAATAAATAAATCAATTTATGTACATATCTATTGTCATAAATTATAATATGTAAATTTTTGATTAAATTATAATAACTGCACAATTTTAACTTACTTTATTCTTACTTAATTTACTTTTATTCTGTTTGATATCTTATAAATATTTTATAGATAATTTTTATATAGAGATGCACCGAATCGTAAAATTACCGGATGTTGGATATGGGACACCAGAACATGAAATATTCTTTTCGGACATCTAGTGTCCGGTCGGATATCCGATAGGATAATCCATCAGATACCAGATATTTCCTTGGATATCCAATCGGATCATCTGCATATCTGCAGACAACAAGGCTCCCAAAAGAAGAATAAGGGAAAAATAGCGATAATAATTTTCTTTATCTTTTCAGCATAAAAAGTTCAGCTGAAAAGAAAATTCTGTATTTAACGCAAACTTTCAATATAAAATTTCAACCAGATATGTATTTTACTGAATACTGATAACCGGATAACGATATCCAGCTATCTAACCAGATAGTAAAAAATACCGGATAGTATCGGATACCGGATTTCCTGAATATACGGTGCATCCCTAATTTCATATATATATATATATATATATATATACAATTACGCATTGTAGATAATAAATTTTTAATTTTTGGTAATTATATTTTTTCTATTACAAAGTCTATTTCCGGCGAAATTGTACAATACATGAATATTACAAATATACTATATATATATAAAGAGAGCTGTATATTAGATTAAATATATATTTGTTGCAAAATGAATTGTCTTACCAATGATTAAAATCACAAATATAATGATCCGTAATTGTCCCATAGTATGAGATTTAAGTTAAATAACTTTAATTTCCTTTGTAAAATTTAACTAGAGAGAAGATTGTAATTCACTTTGTGTATAAAAATATGTATGTCCTTGATTTATCACCTAAAATTAATAGCTTAATTAATGA
>NW_012132283.1:0-2321 GCF_000143395.1 Atta cephalotes | reverse complement strand
GTGTGTGTGTGTGTGTGTGTGTGTGTGTGTGTGTGTGTGTGTGTGTGTGTATGTATATTTTCTTGTTTTTTCTCTTCTCCACCTCCCGTCGGCACCCTCGTTTCCTTTCCCGACGGCGCGACGGACCCCCCGCGGAAAAATACATGGTTGTACACACACACACACACACACACACACACACGCGCGCGCGCGGAGGAGCCGCATAACAGAGACGTAAATAGCTACGAGCTATGAGAAGCAGAGGGCGAAATACACGCGTCATACGCTCGCATTCATAGTTCATATGTACGAAGTGACATATGCATGGGCGAAAGGCCGAGCGACATGCAGAGCACCATAATCCCAACGTGGGCGTTTGATGTCTACGGGAAAGTTTAAGGTGAAGGCAACCCCCCGCTGCTCTGGCATCCTTTCCCTCTCCTGTTGGAACATGGGGTGAGACTCAGCCAAGAAACGAATGAGCTACGACGAGCCGCGGATACGTTGTTACGAGGTGTCGTAGCCTATCGTCCATGACTGGTCTATTAATACACCCTTTATTACTCCGTTAAAACAGTTGACAGATGATAGAGGTCTGTTAACGACACCACTATATTTATGTCGAGCTTACGGGTCGGCGTTTGTAATATTCGTCGCAATGGGAGGGCTCCAAAATAATGAAAATGTACCTCCTATGTTAAGATGTAGAAGTAAGAAAATTATATTGCGCTGCCAAAGAAAATTTGAGAGATAATTATCTTTAAGAATATATTAAGAATAGATATTATCTTGCTTTTTCAAAAGACCACATCAGATGTCTAATCTAATCCTGTGGTGTTTAGGCTAGTCACGGCTATGTACAAATTGCATAAATAAAATCATATATTAAAATTTAAGGCAACATCCGATATGTTTAAACCACACCTAGGAATATATCAACCGCTTATCGCATTCAGCATCCATTTAGCTTTTCGGATTTAAAGATCATGTTTTTTTTCTTTAGTCGAGAAATCACAGCCGGATGTTTCATCGTAAACATCGAAGAGAAACGGTGCAAGGTAAATACGCGGTCATAACATCATACATCTCCTAGCCCAGCAGGATTAGATCGGACAGCCTCAAGACATTATTCTCCGGGTTTATCGACGATGACGGTAACTCCGAGACACGGGCCGATCTATCAAAATCAAGGAAACGACCGTTCGATGCAATTAACATCCTCCCTCGCGAAATTACCTCGCACCCTGATATGTACAGGCAAGCGCAAGTGTCGAAACCGGCGGGAGAGATCCGGAGTATATTAGCAGCATTAATTACGCGACCCTTCGGCTCGTCGTTGTGAGGGTAGCTAGGCTGTGCGAGGGCCAACCCCCTGCCGAAATCTGCAGGTCGCAACGAATAGCCAGGGCCGAGCCGCGGTCTCGAAACGAACGATGGGAGCTGAGTGCCTTCACATAGCGGTCAATCCTTGCCTAAGTAAACAATCCAGACCTCCGAGTCTCCTATTAATTATCCTGAGCGCCGTCTTTATAAGATTCGAGAATACGCATAAACATTCATAGTTTACATTAGAAATCAATATACTTCGAATTAGTTCTAAAAACCAATCGTATAATTTTCTTTTAAAAACACGAAAATGTAAAAAGAATTTTTATCATATCAATCTTTAAAAAATTCATAGTACGAACTTTCTTTTTAGAAGAAACTTCGTTACTCTTTCGTGAAGAGATTTGAGTGAGATTCGCGGAATTCGATTAGGATAATACTTAATTAAAATTTAAATGGAGACTTAATTTAAAAATTCTTTCTCCAATTTCTCTCTTTGCTGCATTAAAGAAAAATGTTCATACATATCTACTCGCATATTTTTTGCTACTTGCAATATCTCTGAATTTTTTTCGTGAGATGAAATTGCCAACTTTACACGTCTAAGTCGTCTTCACTTGCTTTCTGACAGGGTGCTGTCCAGAAACCGCGTGATTGTATTAGTGATGTCTGCCGTCACGTCGCCCGACATTGACCACTGTCAACGCACGATGCGGACGTTGAGAGGCGCAATGGAAGCAGAGAATCCTTTTATTAATTGCGTCCGAGGGAGTGCGCAGGAGGGCAAAAAGAGGGAGAAATGAAAGGGTTGCTCGACCCATGCGTCCAGCCTGGTCAGCAACCTAAGATTGCGCCGCGTCCCGATAAAATCCCATTAACTTTATCTGCATCCTGCGCGGTGCCCTATGAAAAGCCGTATTTCGCCCGCTTTTATCGCGCGTGCCACCCCAGCCGCACTCTCGCACCCCCCACATCGTGTTATGAACCTTGCTCGACAACAACACAACGACGACGAC
>NW_012132282.1:0-2320 GCF_000143395.1 Atta cephalotes | reverse complement strand
TTTCTTCAAATTAAAGAAGTAAATCGAAAGTTCCCGCATTCGCTTATTCTCAAAACTCGACATTTTCGTACAAAAAAATATATGATGCTGATACAAAATCGCTAATATTTCAAGGTTATGATGTTGCCGGATGTCCAATCTTACGATATGTCGTTTTACATCAAACAATTTTAACTATAGTTTATTAGTGGCATTGTCTTTTGCAAACGGCGGAAACTTATTTGTACTCCCAATATGTACCTTTGTTCTTTCCTTTTAACTTCGTTTTAGCCTTTTTATATTTTATTATATACTCTTTTGTTTGTGAAGCCCTGACTGTTCAAGTGTGATTGTCACACTTACAACATATAACTAAGTGTGATTGTCACACTTACAACATACAACATATAACTATGTTGTATCTTAAAGTACGGTCCCATGACGCGTATCGCCGTACACGCATATTTATCAAAGGATCAATCTCTGACATTCCGCCGTTTTATGTATGCGACAATTTTGTTCCTTATGTCCCATGCAGCAAATTGCACGTAAGTGGATTAGCGGATCGTCAATCACAAAATTGTTCTCTTAGAGATCTCTGCAAATTTTGCAAGCAGATCTAAGAGAATGATTCAGTAATTGGCTCCGCTTATATGCGATCTGCTGCATGAGACATAAGAAACAGATTTGTTGCGTACATAAAACGCGGCGGAATGTCCGAGATTGATCGGATCCTTCGATATGCGAATACGCGCGTATGACGATGCGCGTTATGGCATGGCACCCTTATACGAGTATGAGTGTGCGCGATATTTAATTTTATTAACTGTATTATACTGCCACGCGCGCTACTTCGAAACTTTTATATTTCTGACAACACTGCTGTGATGTCCCGGAGGAGCATATTGATGTAATAACGTATCTCCCCAACACGTGAGCTGGGGAATGAAATATTGTAATATTTTGTGTAGGCTGGAGGAAAGCTCCTTCAGCTCTAAATTTGTATCTGCCCATGCGGGAGAAATGGAGGGGAGAGAAAAATAGCTTTTGTCTCCCTCAATAAATATTATTTAATTTGGTGCATGGCTTAGCCGCTTATTTTATATTACCTCAGAGAGAAAATGTTCTTCTGGGGAACTTTTTTGAAAAATATAACAGTTTCTTTTGCTGAATGGCAATGTCGAGGAACAGAACATTTTTATAATAATAGTTTATCTGATAAGATTTTCATTGTCATGACATTTGCATAATTATTTATTTGTTATTCACTGTATAGGTAAACACTGTGCTTATTTATTTTAGATATAAATATTACGCATTTTTATTTTCAAATTGGGATTGTAGGTCATAGAGCAATTATAGGTTAATTCAAATAAAATACTCTCTTATATGAACTCTTATATGACTAGAAGTAAACAATGTCGAAAGTGTCAAAAAGGACATGATAAATGTGATCATGACAAAACAACTGAAGTTGAAGACGAATAACTTAGCTACTTTATTATGTTAGCTACTTTATTATGTTGATCCTTTGTCATTATCAATTGTTTGTTCTCTTCACATTGATATTCAGTCCGAGATTATTTAGGAAAATTTTGAATAAAGTCATCTAAATATTGTAAACATTATAATGAATTTTTTGATATTACACTTCAAAAATATAAGATCATTGCTATAATGATGCAATAAAGCAAATTAATAAGAGCGTGATCGGTCTAATTTATAAACAAATTTTTTAGTAGGATTTGCATCGAGCAGCTAATCAAATTGATTAATGCCAAATTTAAGATTATTATTATTATTATTATATAGTCAATCAATTATCGATGCTACTGGTGTCTGAATGCGTTATTAATATAATCGCGTTTTAGTTCTAATCAAATAACGTATCTTAAAAATAAAATAAAAATCACACAAACTGAAAATATGTGCAGAGATGAATAAACAAAATGAATAAAAAAGAATAAAGTGTTACGTCCAAATCCTTGAGAATTTGGTCAAGATTGGAGAAGACGACACTGAGGGAGAAGGTATGGAAGAATGATTAGATTTAATCTCACAGGTATACGCAAAGGCGAACAGCTATGAGTCGCATGCTCCTTTTCAGTCCCGGAATATGGTCAATGTCCCGAAAGGATGCTATGACACCTGTTGGTGATGCCAACACCGATAGACAGTGCGAATGTCGGTTCTACTTTTTGGGTCAAGGAATTTAATCTTTGACCCGACCTCAGGTATTAGAGGAAATGGAATACGAGTGATTTAAAATAAATGTAAAGACAGGATCTTCATTTGTAATATAAACTTACATTTATTAAAAGAAAAAAAAATAATTATCAAG
>NW_012132281.1:0-2323 GCF_000143395.1 Atta cephalotes | reverse complement strand
AGAGAGAGAGAGAGAGAAGCATGAGAACTTTCCGGAAACGGAAAAAAAGCTTGGATTTAAAAAAATAGAGGATCTAACGAAGGAAATGATAGTAGATTAAACGGATGAGAGAGAGTATGGGGGGGTGAAGGATATAGGGTGTAGGGTGGTTGCCAGAACTCGGAACGTGACGCCAAATTCAAATGGAAAAACGTCGCGTGTGTGGGCAGGGAGCTGGAGAGGGGATACGGAAGATGGATCATATTTCGGCATTTTCCTTCTTTTTTTTTACGATCGAATGCTGACCGATAGCAGAGTTTGGGAGTTTGAAATATTGAGACGTGATACGAGACGTTCGAAGTTCCGACGTGCATCCTCCGATAAGGAAAATGTAGATCGCTTTAGTATTTCTAATCATTCGTTATTAAGTGGTGCTTTTAGAAATGAATATGAGAAAATGTGAAACGGTAAAACATCGTATACGTTATATAAGAATCAGTGCGTGTGATTTGATTGCGTCTCGGAGTTTTGATTTTTACCATGAGAGCTGAAATTTTTCGAGGGAATTCGTATCGTTACCTCAGTCTTCCTTACGAATTCTCTTTGCGTTCGAACCGTGTTTCGGCAACTCTCGAGAGTACTCATTGTAATGATAGGAAAAAATGTTTGGATTAAAACGTTCGGCAATTCACGGGGAGGGGGGGGGGGGGCGGCGAATAGGATGAATCTCGCAGGATGAAAACTCGTCGAGAACCTCCGCTAGACTTCGGGACAATCCTTGTTGTAATTAACACGTTAACCGAAAAAAAAAAAAAAATAACACGTACAGACGCACAGAAATACGAGCATTTAGGTGGTAGTCTTTACTTTGGCCGAGGTTCCGACATCGCAGGATCGCCGGTGTGTTGTCGTTGGCCTCACGATCGTTTAGCTTCGTTATGCGTAACACGTGCTCACTATGTGTACGCGTCTCTTTCCTGGTTTGGTTAAATTGATACTCGACACTAAACGTCACCGCGATCCAACGTCTCGAATTTCGATCGACTCGGGAAAGCCGCGCGATCTCATTTAAACTCACGCTTATTCACTGCGAAAATCGTAAATCTATGATTGTCGTTTCATCGCCGTTCGCTATCGACACCACAACAGAGGAAACGTGGGACGGAACGTAATTCGTGTAATTTAACATAGTGCCATACGTAAATCAAAAGCTGACCGCGCGCGCCGATAAGTGATAATAAACGAGCGGTAGTTTAGCTAATCGTCAATGGTAATGAAGCGCGAGTCGGGAAAATCGCCATGATTATTTCGCGACTATCGATGAAATGTCGATAACGAGAAGGAAAGGGAGAGAATTTCTTGACAACGCTCTCCCCTTCTTTGAACATGCATTTACTCCTCTTCTTGCGTATTTACGTACGTTCATTCGTGCTCGCTCGTTGCGGGGACATCCGCGTATGATGCTGTCGAAACACGCACTCGCGAACATACCGATAAATATGGTAAATAAAAAAGAGACGTGGGCGCGTCTAGTTTTAGAGGGGACGTTCTATAAACAAGTAACTTAACTGGTAAGATGTCACGTGACATAAGATTTTAATAATTGTAAAATATTAAACTTTAATGATTATATAATATAGCCATTGGCTGTGACCGATAACTGCCATTTTCTTAATCGAGAAATAAAAGAAAAAAAAAAGTAATAAACGCGAAAGCGAAAAGTAGTAAGAGCTCATACTTGGGCCGTAAATACACAATTATATGCACACACTTGCGTGTACACATCCACACATGACACACACACACACACACACACACACACACACACACACGAAGTACGTTGTAAGGACACAAGATAATCTCGCGCCTATGATCTTCGCGAGAGGAGAGATGCGGAAAAACATTTTGCGACATGAACGCGAACAAAGTATATCGAACAACGGATAATAAGTAGAGAGAAATCAATAATGAGCGAATCGAGCACGATTTGACGATAGTGAAAATGAAAAAGGTCAGTTTATCGGCGATGGAGAAAAGGGAAAATAAGTGCTTATCGAAACACGAATACACACGAGTTAGTACCGCGCGAGAAATTGTCTGTCGACCCCTCTCGACTTCGATCCAGCAGCAACCCCTATTCACTCTCGCGACGTTAAAAAAACTCGAGTAACGTAATAAAGCAAAGCGTATTGTTAAGGATGTAAATGAGAGAGAGAGAAAGCGCAGACATACACACATTTTTAAACACGACGATACATATCTCCAAGTATAATAATTAAACGTAAGAAAGATTATAAGATTAACTTTAGTAGAGAGATGGCAGAGTAATAAGAGGGAATTTACA
>NW_012132280.1:0-2324 GCF_000143395.1 Atta cephalotes | reverse complement strand
TTTCGATCAATGGCACACGGCCTGGCTGACCAGCACTTCCGGTCTTATGAAGAAGTAAAAAATTGGATCGATTCGTGGATAGCCTCAAAAGATGACCAGTTTTTTCGACGCGGGATTCGTACGCTACCCGAAAGATGGGAGAAAGTAGTGGCCAGCGAGGGACAATACTTTGAATCATAAATGTATAACCAGTTTTTTACAATAAAGCCTCGAATTTCGGAAAAAAACGGCGGAAGCAAAGTTGTACACCTAATATTTAATTAAAATAAATAAAATTAATGTTAATAGAATATTGATAAGGAAATGAGAAAACATTTATTAAGCCAAGATTAATATAAACTTTGGGGAAACAAAAATTGAAAAAATTAATTATTTAAACAAAAATCGTATATATAATTCTCAGCGTCATCAGTTCCATTGCATTCTTCATGGACTCATTTAGAGAACATAGGCAGCATTGAAACCACTCAATCGACAAACTAAAAGTATAACATAATATCAATGTTATAATTTCGCAGTTTATAATGTTACGTAACATTATTATGGTGATTCTTGTTTACTCTTGATGAAAATTTTTTTTCAACACCCTCCCTCCCAAATGGTTTCAATTCAAGAAAAAAAAAGTAAAATAAAACTGCAGTCAGGTAAAAGGAAAATGTGCTTCCGGATCTCTTTACTTTATGATAAAGCAAAAAAATCGATTTTCGTGATATCTTCTATCCTCTAATTTATTAAATATACCAAAAAAAGTTTCAAACAAAAGTTGTAGATATGAATAAGGAGTATCTCTTATATTCTATTTATTTTTTTCGTATGACGAATAGTTATCGAAAAAAAAACTAAAGAAATAGGAAATAACATAAAAATTGTTAGTGGCCTCAATTGACTTCAATATTTTTAATTAAAGGAAGACAAAAATATATATATTCTTAATTTTTAATCCTAAAATCTTGTTTTGTCATGTTTAGGAGAAATTTCTACATTGATTGATGAAATTCACGGATTGCAAAATTTTTATTATAGAATTAAAGAACGCAAAAACAAAATCCCGGAAAACACGATTTTATGAGAAAATCGGAAAAAAATTTTAAAATTCACTTTTTCTGACATGTACGAATGTCACTTAAGGTTAACATTTACTTGATATAAAAGTTGTACAACTTGTAGATTGGAAATAAGCGTGAGGCGGGATTCAAATTACTTGAACGAACAATACTGAGTTTGCGAAATTAAGATTCAAAGCATAGAAAAAAATGTTTCTTCTAAAACAAAATTATGTTCTTTGCAAGGACTTATTTTTTTCCTCTTTTACAGATTTGAAAATCCTTTTCCAGAATTGAAGTATACACATTAATATATGTCTGTAATAATATATGTCACATTAATATCTGTGAGGTGGAATTTGATTTAAGAACGACAAAAAATTTCGAAATTAAAATCTTAAGAAAAATTTTTTGTCACTTTTTAACATAAACTCCACGTATTAATGCGTATAATTTAATCCTGAAAAAGAATTTTTGAATCTGTAAAAGAGAAAAAAGTAATTGTTATACAAAAATTATGATTAATCAGTAATTGGGAGCGATCTATAATTCCACATGTAATGTTGTCGTGGCTTTGGCCGAGAAGATATGCGGTTCGAAGCGTCGGCGTGAGCGCGCGCGGCCTTATGAACCTTGACGGTTGCGATAGTACTTGGATACAGTAGCGCAACTCTGTCGGCACTTTTGATGATGAAGCCAAAATCATAGCGCGCATGCGCAAGTTGAGACATTACATACGGTAATGCCATCTAACTTCTCTCTCACTTACTCTCTTAGGCTGTCGCACACACTTTCGTAACAGTAATCATAAGACGTACCATAAAAATAAGCAAATCACAGTCGAGAATTCTTTTGAACTCTTAATTCTGATTGACTGATTCTTGCGTTATGGCTTATGTTACTGTTACGGAAAGGTCATTGCGGCAGCCCTTACTCTTTTACCCTGTCCGAACTATAGACCTTGTCAATAGTAAATAATATCTTTCTAAAGCGCTGTTACAAAGAGATTTGAAGATATTAAAAATTAAAATAAGAAATTAATAAATCGTAATGGATTGTTGTCTTGATGATTCTTAAAATTTCATCGTAAATGAAATCGCTGGTCATCGCTCAATCTATTGAAACATTAAAGAAATCTGATTACAAAAAAGTGTAAAATTAAATTATATATATGTAATTTATATATGTTTATTTTATATATGTATATTTAAATGTGTGTGTGTGTGTGTGTGTGTGTGTGTGTGTGTGTGAGTGTGTGTGTATGTGTGCGTGTCGTGTGTG
>NW_012132279.1:0-2323 GCF_000143395.1 Atta cephalotes | reverse complement strand
ATTCGGTGCTTAACGTACACTTACCGACTAAAAGATTGCAACAGATTTTTTTTCTATGGTTTTTGGAATGTAGCCTACTCACCAAGTAATTGGTTTTTATTTACGGATCCGTAAGCTTCTTTTAAAAAATAGGGGCCCAGTATTGAAAATCTATACACAGTTGGAAAAAATGTATTAACACAAATCGCATGTCCCAAACGGTCCACTCAAATTTTTGAATTAATTTTACAAGATGAATATGTTAGAAGGTAACACAAATATTATAAGAGAATAAATACAAAGAAACATAATCGACAATTTTAATAAAAAAACCATGAGAACACATATTTTTTTCAGAAAATTAGCATTTATGATATGTTAAATTAATACATACTTTATTCATTTACCTTAGAATTTTAAAACACATTATTTTTATGTTACTTGTTCACTTACTCGTAAATTATGCCATTTTGACACTAAGAAATATTTTGAATATCAATTTCACAAAAAATCTTTAAATAATATAATCACATTATATTAAATTAACACTCGAATATATTAAAAAATTCTCATATATTAACACATATGTTAACAATTCAAAACACAAAATTTTAACAAGAACAATTTTAACAAGAACAGAGTGGACCGTTTCCAATACAAATACACAAATTTTTTTACTTTGTAGTGCACGTAAAGCCGGTTCTACATTAGTTGCAAGCTGATTGCAAGTTTGTTGCGACAGCCAATCTAAAGTTTGTATTTTGAAATCAACATTCATTTCATATTGTCGTAATAAACTTGCGATCAGTTTGTAACTAATGTAGAACCAGCTTAACATAAACAATAGATTTTCAATGCTGGCAGTAAATTATAAATAACAGCTATGATAAATAGCGTACCTATGATAATAGTAGTACATTGTTTGACCATCAGTAAATCACAGTTATCCATTCGAGGGATAATCGATTTCGTTTTACGAATTTCGGTCGGTAATTAATCGCGATGTTATGTTAACATACATGAGGGCGTACCAGTCTTCAAAAACACTCTAGTCTTCTAGTGCCCATTTCTAGTTTCTATCAAATGTAGATTCTTTGATCGGTGTTCACAGTCAGATCTTATATTCAAGATCGTCTTTAAGTACAGTCTTAAGAAATCATTGGTTCCACGAACCAATCAGAGCAACATATTACTTAAGACATTACTTAAAGCCTATTCTACAATAATTGTAAGCGTAGTTGTAAGTGATTGTAGTTATAAGTATTGACTAATCAAGTCGAATGTGAGAAGAATATTTGACTGTGATTAGTCAATTCTTACAATTGCAATTACTTACAACTACGCTTATGATTATTGTAGAATAGGCTTAAGACAATCTTGATTGACAAGAACTATGAACCGCTCTTTATCTCAGTTCAATTACTCTTCATTTTTTTCTTATTCTCTCTCTACAGAAAAAAAATGTATCAAATTATAATAAATATTTATTTAAATAGTATTAAGTGAATATTTATTAAATATGAACATATTTATGTGGTACAAGAATTATTAAATTGATGTTACTCTATTATTTTTTTATTTAGTAAATATTTATTTACCGTAAATAAATGTTCACTTAGTACTATTCAAATAAATATTTATCAGAATTTAATGTATATATGTTGTTTCAGTGTTGAATTATAGAAAAAGATAAAGAGTTCGTCGAATCGAGATTAAAATTAAACTATCCCAGTAGTTTAATAACAAGTCATGATAACGTCAAAATGACATTAAAATGAATTGGAAATGATTGAAAAATAACTTTTAATGATCATTTTGGAATCATTTTGACATCATTTTGATATTATAATGACTTGTTGTTCTGCTTGGGACATTATAGGTGGTAGAAATAGATATAAAAACTTCATTCCATCAATATGAGATTAATTTCAATCTCAGTTTAAAATTTATTGTTTATTTTTTTTAATGTTTAGAATCAGAAAAAGGTAAAGCATAAATTAAATTAAAATTAAAATTAATCTCAGTTGGTAGTACTGGTTTTAAATTGATCCACGATTAAATCTTTTCAGGATTTTTTATTATGTTCCGAATACTTTGAATAACTAACCGAAACGCGTTTATTTGTTCGATCATGTTTTTTACGGTTTCTAAATATAGTGATATATTAAATAACGATATTGAAATTAGAGAGACTAATGTCTATATCTCTATATTAATAATATTATAATTATGATGTAAATGTTAACTTCTTTTATATTACTTTTTTTGACACACACACACACACACACACACACACACACACACACACACACACACACACACACACACACACACACACACACAC
>NW_012132278.1:0-2323 GCF_000143395.1 Atta cephalotes | reverse complement strand
ACACACACACACACACACACACACACACATATATATATATATATATACTGCCATTTCGTTTGTCTTCTTCTTCGTGTCTCTCGTACTCTCTTTTACCTCTTTTGCGTCGTCTGTGCATTGAACATATTTTCTATTCCGTGCGAGCACCGGGTGTGTTTGCCTCTCCTTTTTTTAATGTACATGCCCGCTAAAATTGCCTATATATCACTTATATTTCATTAATATATCTCGATCGCGACTGTATTAAAATTTAACATTTAAATTCTTCAATCACTACAATATTACACCGCGATATTTGTACAAAGAACAATCACATGAATTTCTTCGCGACCGCGTCACTGTCGAGACCAAGCCGCGGCTTCATTCCTCTCGTCCTTTTTCTTCGCGTTCGTAGCCATTTTGTTTCACCTTGCAACCGTCCTTCTTCCTTCGACGTCTCTACGATCTTGTCGGCCTCCTGCAGCGTTTCATCTTGTCCTTTCTCTTTTAAACGGGAACTTGACTCTGTCCTTTTCTTTTTGTATTTCTCCCTCATCCCAAGCACCCAAGTATCACGAATTTCGACGTGTGGCGTAGTAAGAAATCATCAAGACTGCCATGGTGATCGTCCTGGAGGTCACGGATCATCGTTGTCCTCCGATTCTGATCTACGCCAACTGGAGCACAGTAGGTCCATCACGCTTTTCGTGTTGCTAGAACCATCGTTTCGCCCATTCCATTTTGCAAGTACTTCTGAAACATCCGAGGTTGGCGATCCTCAGTCTAACGAAAATGTTATTTCGAAAATAATATTAAAATAAAATAAAAATATAAGATATTTTTTGAGATAAATAATCTATTTTATTCGTAATTGATTGATATTGATCAATATTTTTTAAAATAAAATCTTTCTCTCTCTCTCTCTCTTTCTCTTTTTGAAATCTCCCTCATAAATATATAATTAATTGATTGTATTATTAATCATTTTTTAAAAATAGATTATACAAGCTAATTGGGCAATTCAATGTTACAACAGTTACATATCAAGTAAAAAATGCAAATTCAATTTCTGTTTAAATTTATTATATTAACTATGATAAATATTAAGGAGTGTGAATAGAAAAATATTTCCTTCTGATAGAAATAAAATCTGTGAAAATTTAAGTAAATAACAATGAAAAATAAACAATATCTTGATATTATAAATAGCAACTTGAAATAATAGAAACAAAAATAATAAATACATAAATTAAAAAAAAATAAGCTAGATCTTCTAGAGTAAAAATGAACAAGAGAATTGCGATCCATTTCCCTAAAAATTTCAATTATAAAATTGATTTAAAAGTATCGACCCATGGTAATGAGATGAAACAAACATATATAAGTTAATTCATAAGAATACACAGTAATCCAACGTGAAAAATTGATAATCGGAACATTAGTATAATATACACAAACCTTTATAAGTGATGTCCGTAGTACTCTGGATAATGATACTGATTGTGAAAGGTAGGATCGCCAGGCGGTCGGTGCATCATGCTGGCCGCCTGTCCGTCCATCATGTAACCCATCGTCGCATCCGGACTGTATGCTCCACTTGGTCCTGCAGACAATGGTGGAAACACTACACATTACTACGGTTAGATCTCTGTTCCGTAATTGGCAGGCGGGTACTGGACAAGCTCGCCGTGACCCCTTCCAAAGTTCTCGAGGAACTCGAGACTTCGATGCCCACTCGATACTCAGTCTCCTCATGGCAAAGAGGTAGGATGAGGGAGATCGAGAAGAGCACGTATCAGGGAGCACGGTGAGCTGTGTGATGTGATTCACCAAAGTCACGATCATATCACTGATAATTTCAAAAAGCTTATATCGTAAATTCTAAATATTCTTAGCATTTTTAGCGAATTCTTTTGACTTATATTTTATGTTTAGCTTATTGACGAAAGAAGAAAAAATAAATTAATTTTCTTTGAGATAATTTCTTGAAAGAAACATTAATAATTTAAAAATATTAAATAAATATAAAAAAATATATGAATGCAATAATTGGCAATAAGTGTTTAGCGCGGTAAGTGATGCGCAAATTACAATTATGTACCGAATTAAATTTAAAATAATACATAATTAAAATGATCAAATAAAATTATATTTTTATAATATAAATATATATATAAAACTTAATAGTAATACTACTTATAATTTAATAATATTTATAATTTGCTCGTGACATTGGCAATCGATGTGCATGCGTGTACGTGTATGTGTGTGTGTGTGTGTGTGTGTGTGTGTGTGTGTGTGTGTGTGTGTGTGTGTGTGTGTGTGTGTGTGTGTGTGTGTGTGT
>NW_012132277.1:0-2325 GCF_000143395.1 Atta cephalotes | reverse complement strand
CTAATATTATTTTTCAAAATAACGAGTCTAATTTTCAAATATTATCAATTATTGCTTTGTCAATCTATATCAAAGCTACTAATATGATATTAACTATAATTAATTTAGTTTATAATTTACTGCTGAATTAATTTATTTTTGCGCGAATAAGGTGATACTGAATGTGTATTTAATATATTTTGGCAATTGAAATATATGCATGATTTCGCAATAGATATCCCATTTTTTTTCTCTGTAATTTTTAAGATATTTATTATGGTGACTCGAGAATTTATGTACTGTTTGATTTTCTATCGAAGAATCTCGGAAATATAAATTGAACGAAACCAGACATATAGTACAACAGATTTCTTAATCAATTCAATTTTATCTATAATAAATGTAAATTGTTAAGAAACGTTTATATAACTCATAAGCAACCGTTATGATCACAAAAAAATTTACAGATATTATCGTGTTAACCTTGCAGTAACAATCACACATTAATTATAGATATAAAGATAAAAATTATGACAACAAATATCTCAGTTTCGTCCGAAAAAGACATCGTTTTTCTTGGTTCTAAATTGCACTGTCATATATTATATTAGTATTTTCTTTTACATACTCATGGAGTACATATTTCTCGATTTTATACAATAAAATAACGATCGATATAATAAAATAACGATTTTATATAATAAAATAACGATTTTATATAATAAAATAACGATTACTTTGTGCAAAACAGAAAAATTTGTTTGATGCAAAAACTGTTCTCTTTTCTATTCTATCATACAAAAATGGAAATTGAAATGTTTCATCACCGATATTTTTAAGATATTAGATGTAGTAAAAAGAAATCCATTATTTTTCCATTCAATTTCATGCAAAAATAATAGATTTCTTTTTACTGCACCTAATATTAATTTTGATTAGTTTTAAGGAATTTTTAGCCAAAAAACATTATTTCAGAGAGATATTAAATTATATTTTATTCAAAATATATTTTCCACTGCTAGCTACAACTTTTTCTCATTTATTTGGCAATAAACAGATTCCGTAATAAAAAAAAGTATTCCTTCTTCAAAGCAATCTATTCATCGAGTTATTTTTTTATTTCAGCATATGTTTTGTAATACTGGTCAATAAGGCTGTGCTGCATCGATCGAAATAAGTAATAATCTGAAAAAACAGTCTAATAAATATGCGGCATGTGGTAAAATTTTCCATTGAAATGCTGCTAACATGCCTTTAACTGTTTTTGCAACGTATGATCGAACGATTGTCGCGCAACAAATCACTTAGCGTTTTCTTTGAGCTGTTATTGTACATTTCTAGTTCAAAGCATGATTTAAATGGATTAATTGTTGTTGATAATGCTCAGCAATAATTGTTTGATTTGATTTTAGCCATGAATTTTTATGCTTAGAAATTATCATTATATTAGTAGGTCCATTTTTCATCGCCGGTCACTATTTGATACAAAAACTGTTTCTTTTTATGACGAGAGAAAGCAATGGTTAAACGATTTTGAATAGTCAATTCAGATAATTCGTGTGGAATCCATTTGCCTTTTTTTTTAAATCTTTCCCATTGTGTATAAATGATCAGAAATGGTTGCTTTACCAACATTTAATGCTTCAGCTAATTCTTCAAGCGTTTGAATTTTTGAAGTTGAATTTTTATCCAACAATGTTTGCAATTTGGCATCTTCAAACTTTTTTGATTGACCTGAATGTTTTTTTGTTTTTTAAATCAAAATCACTAGGAATATCCGAAATATATCCGGTATTATCCGGTATTATCCGATATTATCCGGAACTTTTTTACTATCCGGATAGTTGGATATCATTAGTATCCAGGAATACATCTGGTTGAAATTTTATTAAATTGTTGATTTTTATTATAACAAATGTTCTATAAATAAATATGTATACTCATAATATTATAATATCTTATATAGTGTTGCAAAATTACAATTTTTTTTCTACAGTTTTCAGTTTTTTTTTTAGAAGACATTGTCCCGGAGTCCAATCAGATATCTGACTCGAAAAATTGCTTTCCCGGATATCCGATATTATATTCTTTTCAGATATCCCTTATTCGATATTTGGTAATTTTACGATCTGGCGCTGGCGCATTAAAAATCACTTTTAAATCGTCGATATCAGTACTCACAGATTTTAATTAATGAAACAGACTCAGAATAAAATTGAAAACAAAAACCGTATATATAATATACACACACACACACACACACACACACACACACACACACACACACACACACACACACACACACACACACACACGACACACACACACACACACACACACACACAC
>NW_012132276.1:0-2327 GCF_000143395.1 Atta cephalotes | reverse complement strand
GTGTGTGTGTGTGTGTGTGTGTGTGTGTGTGTGTGTGTGTGTGTGTGTGTGTGTGTGTGTATGTGCATCTTGTGTGTTTGTGATCGCTAAAACTATCTTTTGAAAATCACTTGGGGTCATGACCTAGATCACATATGTCAAAGTCATTGGAAAATACTCCCCTATATTGCATATTTACCATTTTTTTCAAAATTTCGTTAATGCCACATAAAAGTATCAGTTTTTAATTAAAAAATATTTAATTAATTTTAAATATATTTTGTTCTAATAATATATAATATAATATTTTGTTCTATACGAACTGGAAGGACTACAAGCCAAGTTGGATGTTATATATACATATTTTCCAACATATAAACTATAATATAAACTATAATATAAAGACGAACATTTCAACCTTTATTAAGTCATTATCCATGTTCAAATTTCACTAATCAGTACGGTTAATATACAGAGTAAGTTTAATAAAATCACCATGTTTTTCTCGAAAACGGAGATAGATAGGGGAAAGATATCTATTATCATAATTGTATGATAAATAGGAGAACATACTTTGATGATCTTGAATAACCTTAAATGTCCTTAGTTTTTTATTACCAATAAAAAATTTGTTTTAATGGGAAGGAGTATTTTTTATTCATTCCATTGATGATGTTCAATGAGCATTGAATAATTTTGCATTCAGAATATCTATTCAAAAATTCAACTATTGTGTCGGAATATAAATCAATATAAGTCAGACTGTTTGGAACAAATTTTTTTATTGTTATAATAAATATTCAAAATGTTCGCCATGATCTAGACATGTCTGTAATTTTTTTGGAATGCTTACTTGGACTTGCGACAGACCATTTAATTACTCTTCTCCATGATTAACACACTCTTTAACAATGGATATCCATTGGATTTTATTTTTTTCACTATAAGAAATAGAATAAAATCACTTTCCTACACAGAAAATTTAAAAAGAAATTCAGAGCAAAATAATAAGAATGTATCAGAATCTATTATAGAAGAAATTTTTTGTTCCATAAACAATAACATCTCAGAAAAATTTAAAACTACAGCCAAAAAAATTTAATATAAGGATTGCGCACAAACCAATGAATATGCTTAATAATTTCATTAAAACAGGAAAAAACCATTCAAAAAAAAGAGCGCCGAAGTAGTCTATTAAAATCAATTCCTGCGAAGCCTCGTATGTCGAACAAACAAAAAGAAAATTGAACATGCGGATAAAAAAGCATAAGGCAGACATAAAACAATGATCAATTGATCTCAACACCGATTAGATAATGAACATGATCTAGACTGGAATAACGTTAATATTTTAGACTCAGAACCTTCTTACTATAGAAGAATGATTTCCGAGATGTTACATATTAAAAAACAGAAATTAGAGTCGAATAAGCAAAGTGACACAGACCGCTTTCCTGATATATATTTATCAATTATTTAAAAATCCCCTCTAACTAAAATAATTTTAATCGTCTCCATTAAGCTCCCTTCTTTGATCAACGATGAGATATATTCTGACATATTGAAGATCCACAGATAAAACATTACTTTTACAAACAAAAATAATTCTGCCTCGTTTGTCTCACATGGAGAAGGATAATCTCAATATTGATAGAGAATAATTCAAGGATCGTTATAACAAACACAGACGTCCATAAAATATAGATACATAAAAAAGAAACAGTTTTTGCTTTCAATACATTTTCAAATTTGAATTCTTTACTCTTATTAGAAGGAAATCTGATATTTCTCATAACATTTCAATATAAAAATCTCTCATTAAAAATAAAAGCAAGAATTTTTCGATAATATACACAAATGTAGATTGTAATAGTAATTAAAATAGATTGTAACTAAAGTAAATTGTAACTAAAATTTATTTTTTTAATGATTAAGAATCATTATCTTATATGATATCTTATATGATTAAGAATCATTGATCTTTTATTTATTTCAACTCTTTTAATCTTATGACTGCGAACTATTTTTATATTATTTTTATTGTATATTAAAGATAGCCTGATATAGGCCGAAATTTGTATTTTTAACGTAAGAATTTTAAATATATTTGCAAAAAACATCTTGCGCGTAGCTGAATGCTTTTTGTATTTTATGTTTGTTCTGCAAGGAATGTGAGTTGTTTCCTGATCTATGTTAGCTGAGAATGAATCCAAAGTGAATCAAAACGTTTGAATACGATAATGTTTGAAGAGGAAGAGGGAGAGAAAGGGAGGGTGGGAGAGGAAGAGAGGGGGAGAAAGAGAGAGAGAGAGAGAGAGAGAGAGAGAGAGAGAGAGAGAGAGAGAGAG
>NW_012132275.1:0-2325 GCF_000143395.1 Atta cephalotes | reverse complement strand
CCTAAACTTTATTAATTGGAGGGATTTATTTTTTAAATACTCATGAGCTGTGCATGTGCGTAATGAATCTAAGAAATAAAACGCGGCAAGTAATATAGAATTGTGCCAAAGGTGCCACAAAGCAAAACGCGAAATGTGCGGCGATCCCCGTTTGTCAAAATCATGTAAAATACGAATAATTGAATAAACCGAATATTTTTCATACGCGAAACTTAGGTATCTGAACGGCGAACAGCGAGGGGAGGGATCACGCGGCGAACAGGGTGGGAGAGCGTGTCGCGGTGCGGTGATTGACTACGTCATCACTTCGGCATTCGCTCGGCGATCTCGGACGGAGATGGATGTGTTTTACGAGTCGTTCCGCGTATTGCAATAATTAATGAAGATTAGATACCTGCGAATTACGGAAAGTTGTCACAAGTTGAAGAGTGTATTAAGGTTTAATAGGTTTTATTGCACAGTTTTTATTTCTTAGATTTATTATGCACATACACAGCTCATGAGTATTTTAAATATTTCATGTACGGTATAAAAATGAGATTCTTATTGTTAGATATTTCAAATTGTAGCTTCTTATCACTTTGAATCGTATAATTCTGTCATTTTCGTGTTACTCCGCATTCTTATGATACGGGAAAAGTAAATACATAAATTATATTTAAATTACATATCTCTAAATGTATGTGCATACTATTTAGATGTATTATTCTATTTAGTCGAAATTTCATAATTTAAAATAAATTTTTGTATTTATCTTCATTTAAAAGATGTATGGCATATTGTTAATCTTTATTTAATTATAAATCACACAAAAAGAAGAATAAAAATTGAGATATAATATTGAGATGTCAAAAGCACTTCACGTGAGCAATTATGTAAGAAAAATCACACTAATAAAAATCTCTTTTTGCTTTTTGGCAGCACATTGTAATTGCGAAATATTTAAAATGATAAAATAAACGTCAAATATGTTCCTTGGTGTGTCACGATATAATTGTGATATATCACATTAAATGACTCGCGCCGTTAAAACTAAATACATATAACAAATTGTTTCATTAATCGGAGAATATTAAAAATGTAGAGAACATATTATTTTACTTCGTAATATGCATTAATATTTCGGCAGTTAGATGATTGACGCGCGACCTTGAGTTGGTGATGGCACGGGGTGGCACGGAGTGGCGCGTCATGTTTACGTTTAATGCGTAGTTACCGCGCAGTTCTCTTACCGAGAATCGTACAAGCAGTCGTGTCCCGTGCGGTTCTTTTTCACATTACATTTTGAAATCTTATCGCGAAGAATGCCAAATAATACGAAACGTTGTACTTTATGAATAATTAATCATATTAATTGTATTATGTGAATATACATTTATAAAATACTTTCGTATTATATCTAGCATTTTCTGCGATTATTATATATATGTTTCAAAAAGAAATGTGAAGAAGAACGGCTACTTGTCTTTACGAACGGTATCATACGAGTTGTAAAAAAATAATGCTAGTATGAACACTCTCGTGCAAATAACGCAATTCCTGCTGTCAGTTAATATAGCTTAATAATTTAATTAATTTTTTGTTTGTTTAATATTCGTGTATTTAATATTCGTTTCTAAAAGTTAATCGATTGCATAATAATTACATAGTAATATAGATAATAGCTACATATATTACATTATTCAGATTATCTTCCCTCTCACGGATATGACGTAGTGGGAGGGCTCAGTTCTCACAGGATATTTATATGAAAAGAAGGTTTTTCTCAAATATCTAAAAATTTTCAGATCTGTCTGAATGATATTTCTAGATAAATTTTTAGATACTTGAGTAAAATCGTTCTCTTTAAAAATCCAAGGATGGGGAAGCTAACATACCCTCGTATCACTGATTTACTTGAAAATGAACGAACCGCAGCCGGTTCGTCACGTCGTGCGTTTGTATCGGGAGTGCCGTTTAAGTTATAGTCCGCGCGCAATTATAGTATTATTCGCGAGTGTTTTACGCGAGTGTCCTGTGCGAGAGGGTGTCAACCCTATTCTGAGAGGAGGAAGAGATCTGGGAGAGGCATCAGGCATCGGCGGAGCAACCTTGCGGTAAATATTATTTTTTACTTATGTAACATTCTTCTTCTTTTAAATTTAATCTTTAAGAATTTCATTTTAATAATTTAAAAATGATAATTAAGAAAGGATTATTTTAAAATTATTTTGAAATTTCATAAACATGTATTTTTGAGAAAATATATAATTATTTTTATAAATATAACTGAATGGTGAATTATATATATATATATATATATATATATATATATATATATATATA
>NW_012132274.1:0-2318 GCF_000143395.1 Atta cephalotes | reverse complement strand
TATATATATATATATATATATATATATATATATATATATATACAGAGTGTCTCGAAATTTTTTGCCAAGCGCTCTTGTGTAGATAGACTAAACTGAGTTGAAAAGTCTTCTACCATTTTTCAATTTTTGCAATAATTAACAAGATATTAATTATTAAAAATTGCCGAATATTGGTCTTCAATAATTTTTTTTCAAGTACTATCAATTTTACAGAAAAAACTATAAGAGATAAAAATTATTTATTTTCTTCTCATAGAACTCTAAGAATTTTTTCAGAATTTTTTATTAACTTTTTAGTACTGCATTTTTTTATTGGTAACTATTTTTACCAACATGAAAATATATGATATTAAAAAATTCTTAAAAAATTCTCAGAATTTTATGAAAAGAAAATAAACAATTTTTGTCTCTCGCTATTTTTCCATAAAATTGATAGTATTTGAGTAAAAAATTATTGAAAACCAATATTTAGAGATTTTTAATAATTAATATCTTGTCAACTATTGTGAAAATTGTAAAATGATAAAGAACTTTTCGATTTAATTTGGTCCGCTCTATCTACACAAGAGCTCTTGGCAAAAAATTTCAGGCCACCCTGTATATATAATACTAAACATTAAATCGAACGTCTTGTTAATTATTGAATGTAATTTCCCGTTGATAAAAATTTCAATATCTAACTTCAGAACATTACAAAGAATATGAAGGCGGAGTTTGTATAAAGTCCTGACCTACCACAAAATGACGCGTTGCAATGTTAACATAATTATACTTTTTCAAATCGCATGGTATCACATTCCGACTTTGACATTGAACTTCTTATCGACAAGCTGCACAGAATAGTCTGCAAAAACAACGATGTAGCGAATATTTGCTTTAGAATCGAAAAATGATAATCTGCTGGCGGAAATGCAGATGTTGCAGTTGTTGTTTCGAAATTATTTAAAAGTATGACGGATTTTTTTTTAATTTTCATTTTTGAGATATGTAAAATAGAATACGCAAAAATTTTGATAAAAAAAATTTATTTTTGTAGAAATTTATGAAATTTTACAGAAATTGTGTGTATATACATTTTTTAAAAGATTGAATTTATTATTATTATTACATATTTTAAAATAATTACGTTCTTATCGTTACTTCCTGAGGAATATCCTGCACACGAATAGCATGATCACCGACAGTGAATGCATCGACGATGAATCGACCCCTTGTGACAGAAAGTCGATGTAATTTTATCCTCATATTCCTTTCAGTTCTTTTCCAGATATCATGGTTGATAACGTAGCAACTAATTCGTCAGAAATTACACACGCAAATCGTCATACTGTTGACTGCATTGTGTAACAGCCGGTAATAATTGGCTTGAAATCCGGTACTAAAATTGCAACCATTTATTTGACTAATTATTTACGTCATAAAAGTAGTTGGAGAAAGATAATACGATGTGATAATGATTATTATCAAGTACAAATGTCAGTAAGCGGTATAATAAGTGTCAAAATTTAATTGATTAAGGACGCTCTGGCGTTTGCAATGGAAATTTTGTCAGAAAGCAAATGCATTCATGGGTTTAGCGTGACGCTTTGACGATGACGTGACCGGATTCTTGTCGCGGATGAAAGTCTCGCCAAGGGTGATCCGACGTTTTAGGAATTGCTATTGTCGCTCTACCTCCCTCTATACTTTCCATCGAACGAGACGACGGCGCACAATGTGCTACACAGTCTCGCAAAAAGAGCTCGCAGTATAGCCTTGACTGCACGTGGGGGTTGCTATGGCGATAACCAGGTCCACACATATACATGCCCGCCGATCGCGCGCAACAGCCACCCCCGCGCGAATATAACTTCCCCTGTCTATCCTCCTGTCGACTCCCTCTCTCATAAGCGGCGACGACCAAGAGTGTGACCCCGACCTTTCAGGTGGATGACCTCCGCTGCATCGCGGATGCGCGCGCAACGGCGGACCTCACCTAGACGTGAACCCCCTCTATTTATCGGAGACACCCTTTGGTGCGGACTTTGCTTGAGAACAGGGTCGAGAAGATCCGTTTGTAGATATGTTTAAATTTTGATAGGATACCGATGCTTTTAGTCAATTGATCTAGAGAATACATTATACTTAAAGGGAGTAAGAAAAGAAGAAGAAGAGAAAAGAAGGAGAAAAGAAGAAAGAAAGAGAGAGAGAGAGAGAGAGAGAGAGAGAGAGAGAGAGAGAGAGAGAAGAAGAAGAAGAAGAATATAGATAGAGATAATTATAATTAAATACGTAACGTACGACGGTCGGTTACGTACTTAATTAATATTATACTATTA
>NW_012132273.1:0-2324 GCF_000143395.1 Atta cephalotes | reverse complement strand
TTTAAGTATATCATATACATGTATGAAGGTTTAATAAGAAAAATATACGATGATGTGAAACGGAAGTATTCACACAATTAATAATACTAATTTATGTAATACAAAATATTCCAAACATGACGAATCGAATGACAGTATCATGTATCCTGATTATTATACTTAAGTAAATTAATCAACCAGTGAATAAATCAATTTGTATATTAAAATATTAAACTGTTTGTTATTGTAATACTGAAAATAATCCCTCGCAATATTAATCAATAACGTAATTTATTAATTTATTAAATTATCCTCGAATTCTACAATGTCTGTTAATTGAACTCATTGAGAACTCGGTAAATAAATAACTAAATAAACCCTATTAAAAAATGAAAAATAATACATAACTTTAAAAATTCTTATTCTCTCCCTCTCTACAATACGTATAAAGATTATATAAATAATTATACAGGGTGTTCCAAATTTAAATGGCCAATTTTCAAGAGCGTATAAAAAATCAATAAATTAAAAGAAAAAGTGGAGCATATCTCTAAGGACTTGCTTTGTTAGTTTATCAATCATTTATACGCATCCAAAATTTGGGATAAAGAATGTTTTTAAACAACCTTTGTCATTTCCAAATCAATTGTAAATTTTATACGAAATTACCGTGTAGAAAAAAAACGAATTGCAGCAAGAATCGAATGCAGCGCTTATATAGCCAACTTTGTTTCAACTGCAAAAGTAAATTTCGCAAACCGAATAATTTCTATTTCACGCAAACGCGTGCAATTTGCGCTGAATTATGCAATGTGCAACTGCGCGTTGAAAATCGCTAATCCGATCTAGTTCGAATAAAAAAAATTATCGAGGGAAGTATGAGAAAAGCGGAGCAATTCGTATGTTTTCTTAATTACACGGCGGGTATCACGTGGTCGTGATAATTACTTGGCAAACGCTCATTATGGGACGAATGCCGATCTACCTTGCTCGACCCAGAAATCCCGATAAAGCAGCCATCCGGAAGTGACGAAAGCAGACGGTCAACCGAGTCCATCATTCGCAGAATAATCCATACGAGATTTCCAAGCCCACTATTGTATCATCTAGCTGAGCTATACATAATCCTATGCGTACAACCTGCTCCCTCAATTTCCGAGAAATTCTCATAATGTTTGGTCGCGGCGGTAAGCTTAATAAGTGCAATCTATCTTATAAAATAGTCTGAATTTCTAATCTTAATGCAAATTAAAGACAATTACAATAAAATAAATTAATGAATCTGCCGTATATTTATAAAAACTTATTGTTAAATTAGAAATTTTTGAGCAACATGTGTTTTCTTAGTTAACTAATTGCATTTTTAGTTTATTGCTTAATTAATTCTAATCTTTATTTTTATAAATAATGAGTACAATTATCAGTTTCTAGATGCAGATAATTCTAAATAAGAATGTGAAATTTATTTCTATAATCAATTTTATTCTAATTGTAAATATAAATTTTGTGTAAGCAGAGAAATTTTTTTGCAAGAATCTTTATTATATTATGTCAATTTCTATTTACTAATTATAAATTAATTTATTTATAAATAAATTTATTTACGAATTTGGACGAAGTTGGATGTACTAATGCGCACTAGTACACATTAAAGCCGCTGTACACAGATTTAATCTAAGTGTAAAGTTGATATTTTGAATTATATTATACATATTTTATTTAAATAAATGCACAATAAATGTATTGAGGATTTCATGGTTTAACCCATTTCTCTGTTTATATTAAACTCTCATCTTTAAATTAATTTATGTACGATGGTTTTAATATGCACCAACGCGCACCGAGTACGTTCAATAGAATTTGCTGTAAGAGATGGTGGGAACAATTATAGAATTTACAAGTTACACCGCTAAAAACTGACAATATATTTACGAGAGTGCAAACTTCAATTGCATTTGCAATTTACGATCGTGACTTTTGTTCTCTTTGCCGAGTGTTCCTACGCATCGCGGATTTATCTCGCTAATTTTCCGCGCACGTATGGAAACTTAATAGGTTCCGTCGAGCCGGTGCAGTGCGGGCGCGTTCGAGCTTGCATTTCGGCGGGCTGATTATCTTTCAGATTAACGAGTTTTTCGAGGTCAGCGTAATTGCAACGGGTGATGCGACTCACGTATTAGCTCGCCGAAACGAACAAGGATGAAGATGAGGCGGTTCCTTAATGAAGGACAAGCTTTTTGCAAGCAATCGATTCCACCTTTTTCTCTCGCTTTGACGCTCTTCTGCCTTCCTTTTCGCCATCTCTCTCTCTCTCTTTCTCTCTCTCTCTCTCTCTCTCTCTCTCT
>NW_012132272.1:0-2325 GCF_000143395.1 Atta cephalotes | reverse complement strand
GAGAGAGAGAGAGAGAGAGAGAGAGAGTGCCTTGCCTTCCCCTACAGATCTCCCAACGTAACGACCGGTCGACGGACTCGTTTAAATATTTTAATAATCTCTTGTATTGCGAATGGCGATTCGAATATTTAGCGGTACCGCGATACTCCTGGGTGACGGAATACTCTCTTTGCTGCCGCGCCGTCGCGTCGTTCAAAATATGTATGAAACTTGGGATTGCGGGACTGTCGAAGCTAAAGGTTAAGACCGGACTAGACAGTCGTGGTGAGAAAACCGAGAGCCGAGAGAGATCTTTTCGACGCCAAAGAATTTTATCGGACAATTAAATTGATATTAATCGAGACTCACGTGCAAATGGAAAGAGTGCATAAAAACCTTCTTGTCTTTGTGTGATATATACGTGATATTTTAAAATTCATATTTGCGGTGAACTTAAAAGAAACAAAAAAGTTAGGGATAAAAAGAGATAGAAAGAACGCTTGGAATACTATTCTCTATGAAGCCAAAAGAACATTTTTTATTAGAATGAGAGAGAAAGAGGGAGAGAATTAATATTTTTTATTAAACGTTCTTCTTTAAATATTTATATCAAGTACTATTAATAAAATAATCACTTTTTTTTAAGAAGCTTTTCTAAACATAAAATCCGTAGAGGTCAAAAAGATCGCGTCATGTCGATTAAAAGAAGAAATAAAAGAAAATGTTAGTTAAAAGTTTTATCGGACTGAAAATCGTATATTTATAGACAAGTATCCCATACAAACTCGCGCTCTTTTTATATGAGAGAGATATTATTTATCGTGAAATTATCGATTATGCTTACTAAAAGCGTGGCGTATTAACGATAGCTCACACGATACTACGTTTTTCATATATTATAGAATATCGGAGCATTGACTCGTGGCGACCAGCGCGATGCGGCGCCATTATCCAATCCGCCTGTACGTGTCACGCCAAGACTGACGGATACAAGAGGAAAAAATAAGAGTTTTTCCGATTAGTCGCATCGCTGACTCAACCGACCGACCTGACTTCCATCCCACCGCGAAGTAGGCCGTTGTAACAAGCGACTTGTATCGGCCTTCGAATTTTCCGCTCTGTTGGAATCAGTGCGATTTACCCTGGCGCTTTGAGGTTTGAAACTTTTTCGTACAATTACATCGGCTCACTGTTATAACTACATATTGCCATTCACAATTAGAATGTCTTGTAAATCACGCGTAATAAAAAATTCTTTAATTAACTTTAACTCAATTTGTGGTTTAATATTAAATGCCGTGATGTTCGTTATGTGTTAAATTAAAATCAAGTGAAATCTGTAATGAAAATAGTAATTTATAACGAAACAAAATCAATTAACAATAATAATTATTTTAATTTACGCCCTTCTACAAAAGTATTATATTAATATGATTCGTTTTGGAAATTTTTTTTTAACTTTAGTACAAATATTTTTTTATAACCATTTAAATATTTTTGCTGTTAGAGAGATGGTAATTGAAACTCATAAAAACATCATGTCGAGGTACTGGTAATATTACAGTCGAGCGTAAAAAAATATTTATATGAAAGATTATCAATGAAAAAATATATTATTTGATACCAAAACGTAAAGTTCGATTTTTACATAAATGTGTCACGAATATGGTACAAATTTAATAACCTGTTATGAAAGCTTTTGGCGAAAACCAGTTTTATAATAAAATATAGCAACATATATAACACACTTTACATTTTATTTGCTATACTTACACAAATAAAAAGTCACGGGATGAGTTGATATTCACATAATTTTATAATTCATAAAATCAATTAACGACAATCAAGGAAACATTTGATAATGGCTATTGTTAAATTTATCCTTCTGCATCTTTAAAAGTGGATTCTTTCAAACAGTTATAATTAAACGATTATATTAAACTTCGAGAACTTATATTATACTTATTAAAAAGCATTGCAAATGAGAGTCCGATAAAATTATCACCATAATTTACTGACGTTTATACGTTTCTTCTTACTGGTAAACTTTCCATTCAATCGGAATATTCCAATAATCCACGTCTCCGAGGCTATACGAGGAAAGTTCGTTGCAGTTTCCGTTACTTCGTGAGTAAATAACATCAGTTATTAAACGGATATTTACATACACGTCACGGAGAGAGGCGAACTCCTCAAACGATCCCGGGAGTACCCCATAAAAATGTCCTTATGCGATACCACCGCCGTCGGAAATATACCCTTTGACCTTTGATGGTACAACCCGACCTGTGGGCAACGTTAGCCAGACGACTTTGTAACCTTGTCTCTGTCCTCTCTCTCTCTCTC
>NW_012132271.1:0-2328 GCF_000143395.1 Atta cephalotes | reverse complement strand
ATTTTTTATCGGACTACAAACACGGCTTTGTTATATTATTATAAATTAACATATATAAAAACTGAGAA
Organism: Atta cephalotes; assembly: GCF_000143395.1. Lineage (NCBI taxonomy): Eukaryota > Metazoa > Arthropoda > Insecta > Hymenoptera > Formicidae > Atta > Atta cephalotes. The sequence continues at coordinate 2,260 of NW_012132271.1, read as the reverse complement.
TAACAATTATCCTGTCGTGGTGAACTTTCCTACATAGAGAATTTAAATGTCGGAATTAAAATCAAAAAGAGTGAAGGAAAAAGAAAATAAATTAGGAAATATTATAAAATATCGTAAAATAGAATATGGAAAACTAATTTTAAGACTATAATTAATTATCCAGCAAATGTAAGGACGCTCACTATGCTCACAGAGCACCATATCGCAATAAACATTACTAAAAATAATTCGAGAATCGGTTTCTAGAGATAAGAATAATATTGACCAGTCAGTATCAGACACAGTGAGTCACTTTTTGTTTTTTAGCTAGTAATTTTTCAAGATAACAAATGGAAAAATGTATCATTAAAGCATTAATCAATTATAAACACGCCAGAAAGACTTATTACTGCGTATGAACGACACTGACTGACTAGACGTGACAACAACTCAAGCCTTAGCTCTATGATCGGGAGGTAGGCATTGGGAAGCGCCTCCATATCCGTCTGCAGGTCTGTCTGTTGATGAATAATCTCTGAAAACAATCTCTTCTTGTAGACGTTCCTCGTCCCAGTTCCTCGTTCCAGTATTATAATGTTGTTCCAATCGAAATCACCTTCTTGTAACCGATGCTCCGTTGTGACAATACGAATAGAGATGTTCCATCGGATGTGGTTCTTATGCTCCGTGATTTCTTGATCCTTACACGTTAGCTATTTACACGTCCCATATAAATTGCATCGCAACTCTTACACGAGATCTTATAAACAACATTCTACTTCTTGTTACGCAGTAAAAGATCTTTATGCACTCTAATGAATTTTCGCAATTTATTAGTACTATAAAACGATACTTTCAAGATACGCTCACTATTCAATCTACTAAACTTCTCAGTAATACAACGAACGAAAGGTGGACTATGAAGAGAATTACGAAGGCTGCACTTTAATTCTATTATCATTAATAACACTCTTCCTACTACTAGTCATAATAATCTTCTTCAAACAATTGTTAATATTCTAAAATATAAAGTTCAATGGATAATCATTCTCTAACAATATTTTAATAATGAAACACAAATTATCAAAGTTTTTTTAGGATTTAGGATTTAGAATAGGAAAGCAAAACTATCCTATCAACTAATCCTGCGATTGTATCTATTTTTTAAGAAACCGAATGCTGTGACTAAAAATTCATATATCTATCCGAAAAAGTCGGCTTGTGGTACCATTTGAACTCTATCAACTCATTATCCCTAATAACTGTAACATCCAAAAAATTCAATCTATTATTCTCTATCTTCATAATGAACTGAAGTCTAGAATGCTTAAAAATATCAAGAATAGAACTAATCGAAGTCAAGTGCCGCCAATAACGTCAACAAACCTACAGTAAAAGGGCAACAGAAACCGAAGCCAAAGCTCTAATCTCCAGCTTTCGTATAATTATCGACGACGGGAGATAACAAAAAACTCATAGGAGTCCAGCTACATTCTGATTTTCACCGAATTTGATCAAACTTGCAGTAATGTTAGAAGAGTCTACCAAATAAATTCCCATAAAACCGCTGTGTAGCCTCTTCTTGTTAGTGGTTATTTCATGATATATAAGTCTAGAGGAATAATAAAGCATGTTGTAGCAAAATACAAATATTCTTTTGCTCTTGTATTCTTTGTTTAGTTTATTGTCTTATATGTAATATCCCACCTCTATGGGATATACAACAAAAATGCAAGGATTTCAAAAAGTTTTTTTTAACACGAAAAATAAATATTTCGAATCTAAAATTTTTTCATAGTAGAAAATTTTTATCACAGTAAAGTTTTTATTAGTATAGTTAATTTGCCTTAAACATAATACATAATAAATTAAATTTTTTTTAGCTGCGGCATATGTGTATACCAGATTTATCCTATATTTTAAAAAAGATTGAGTGAGTTATCCTATAGTGAAACCATTTTCAACAAAGCACTAGATAAAGAAGTAGCAGGTATAAATAGCGAGACAGTCAACAATATACGTTATATAAACGATACAATTCTAATGACAAGCAACCTCAGCGACTTGTAATATCTACTAGAAAAACTTAAAAATCAATGCACTGAATACAAATTAAAAATAAATCCCAAAAAAAATCAAATGTGGATAGTAATTATAAAATCCCCTCAGGACCAAGTGGAGTTAAAGATTGAAAATGCCACATTATAGAAAGGATAAAAACCTATAAGTTTCTGAGAGTTTGAGTAGAACAATATATATATATATATATAGAACAAAAGAG